>NW_010316865.1:34399-42014 GCF_000700745.2 Antrostomus carolinensis | reverse complement strand
CAGGAATGTGAACTGCATGAAGATTTGATAGCCTGCCAGTGAGGACCTAAATTCATTACAGCTTTTAGTGGAGAAACCTCCTCCACCCTGCTGTTATCATGTTGTTAGCTAGAATCCCTCATTCAATTCTCTGCAGCTTCATATGGCCACAGTCCCCCAACTCACCCAAGCCTGCTATGCAGGGACACACATTTTACAAGCTCATCCAGGCCCTGAGACTTGATGCTGTGGCACCCAGTCCTAGAGAGCCAAGGCAACGGGGAATAGAAAAGAGAGATGTTGCATAGTTCATAGTCTTTTCTTGTGCAGGAAAAAACATGATGCTACAAAATTATGAAAAAAAAAAGAAATGGAAGAAAGGAGCCATCCCAGAAATATAAAGGTTATCTGTCCTTTGAACTGACATCTGTCATCTCTTAAGAGTTAACAGTGCAGATTTAACAAATTTGTTCTTTCCTCCCTTCCTCCTGGAGAGCACATTTATGGGCTGCTACAAGAAAGTTGTATTTTCCTTTATTTTTCCTTTCAAATATTCAATCAGCACAGTTCCACAAGATGGGAAAATACAGCCACCTTGTCCACAAGAGACTAATAAATTCCCCTTTACTGAGAGCCTTCAAGAACATTAAAGTAGGTAGCTGTGGCTAGCAGTGAAACAAACAGCACCATCTATTGACTAAACTTCACCAGGATCCAGAGATCCAGGGTAGGAAAGCACTCAAAGACACAGGACAGGAATAACGTTTAGGAGGTGCAAACACTTAGATGAATACCTTAATTCCTTGTAATAGTCGTTTTGATCACTACTTAGAGGTGAACAGACTTTCCTACTTCCACACAAGTTCACAGCTAGTGAAATCTCCTGAAATAGCTTCCTCCTTCTAAACAACCTCTTACATTAGACAGAAATTTGCAACAGGATATGTCCATTCAAACAAAACACAAAGAGCTCATGAAGTATAAATGTATTTCATACCAACAAGTCACACTGGGAAGTGCTGACTTTTAGCATTACAGGATACATTGGAAAGCAAAGGAGCTTCATCAGCTGAATATTGATCCATTTAACCTCCTACTCACAATACTACCACCCATGGGCAGATACTGTGTACAATGGGTCCTATTTGAATATGTGTGTTGCTTTCATAGGCAAAGAAGAGAGACCTGGTAGTATTTTCACAGTCTCCTACCTCTCTCTAGGCATATTTGAAGAAACACCATTTCCAGAATGCCAAGACACAACAATTTTGGGAAGCTCTAGAAGCGGTATGTGTTGCAGCTACCTGAACCCTTGCAAATAAATGTTTCCTATCTCGCCCATTGATTTCAGTTTCCCAAACTTTTTATACTCTGTAGCTCTTCTGTCAATGAGAGATCACAAACTAGGCAGCCTCCCAGTATATCCCAACACATCTTGTTTCTAGCAAATATCTACTATTTCCTCATTTTTCGGCACAAGACTATGGGAGTGGTATAAGAAACAAGAATGAAAAACACAAATAAAAACCAGCCTCCTACTGAAACATTCCCTCTGCAACTCAAACTCATTTAATGGGTGAAAACACCCCTCATCCACCACACACACACCCCCCAGACTCTCCCTTATCCCTAACTAGACTCAGCTGTTTGAAAGTTCTCACCAAGTAATTTTGGTGCTTATCTCTGTCTCTAGCTTCTGACTCCCAGTTGGGTTACTCCCAGTACCACATTTTCTGATATTTCCTTTTCCTTGAGGCTGGGCTGTTTCTTTCCATCTATGTCATTACCCACGAAAGCCCACCTGCGTACTACCAGGCTCTTCCTTTCCTTCCACCACTGTGGACACTCACACAGCCCAAGTTGCACTTTGTGTCTTCGTCCAAGTTCCCATCTACTCCTTGGTCCTAGAATTCTTCTGGCTCAGCAGGACTTCTTCTTACTCTCTCTCTCTGGTGCTCTGCATCTTCATATCATCTACCTCATCTGAAGAAGGAAACAGTGAACCTAGCTCCCTTCCCTCACAGGTGGCAGCCTGGGGAGGCAGCAGCAGCTTTCTCCAGCTCTAGTCTCTAGGACAGAAGTTCATGGTCCACAGCATGGATCAAATTTTACAATAGTTTACCCAAAACAGGGCATGCTGTAAGGAGACTTCTGGCTTTGAAAAGTCTCTTTATGTCCTTTCTGTTCTATTTGGTTGTTTCCTCAGAAAAAAATTGAGATATCTTAGAGCATGCAAGGGGCCTCAAAGGCTCCTCGGTATTTCTTGACCATATTAGTGGCCAGTCTCCTGCTCACATACTTCTCATTCCCTCTGTCCATGTTTAGATTTCCAGCTCATTCCTTCTTTCAATGACAGGCACCATAAAAAGTTTTAATGGAGCATTTTTTGTTTGTATTGAACCTGCTCTTCCCTGTGCCTCTTCGTGCTCTTCTTCCTTTCAATATCAGAGATATTCTTTTTTTTTTTCTCTTTGAACTGCATTTGCTTTTTCACTGCAACATTCTCCCATCATTCATAGGCAAGCAATAAACCTGTGAAGGAAGTCATGGACACATGGACTAGGCAGATGGGCTACCCTGTTTTGGAGATGGGAAGTAATTCAGTATTCACACAGAAACGTTTTCTCTTGGATCCCAACGCAAATGCTTCTCATCCTCCTTCTGATTTTGGGTAAGTTCCTGCTGTAAATAGCTATCCAAAACAGGCAGTAATACTGTACAGATACTCTCCAACTGACGTGCATGTAGGCAGTGTTATACCCATTCTTGCTAAACTTACTCTCATCATTTGTTTTTAAAAAGAAACCAGCAGGAAGTTAGATACAGCTATTTCAGATTTAGGACAACATTAACCCTTTGTCTCAGGGTCTCGTTCTCAAACACAGTACAGTAAAATTGGACAGGGTCTCTCAGAAGATCCTGTGATTCTGAGCAGCCCAGATGACTGCAAATCATCTGTTGAACCACTGCAAATTACAGTCTGCCAGACTAAGGAAAGCTGACACAAAATTGTCTCTCTCCAGAAATCAGATACCATGATCCAGGTATTTTATACCACTATAGTTTATTCCTGTTCCTATATTGTATAGGATCTATAATACATCACAAGATCTTCACATACAATACAGGGTAATCTCTACACATCTTAAAAACATTAATTACTGCAAAATAGCTAGTCATGTATAAATGTTATTAATCCTCATCAAGAGCAATTTTTTCCTAGTTAACTCAAGATGGTATTGCTTAACTTCAGACATCTAAAAGCTAGCTACCTAGTCAATGTTAGACATCTCGGGCTTTTATGTGGCTAGACAGTTGCATACACTCACCTACCCTATTCTCGACAGGTGGGATACTGCATAGGAGTGTATTTGTTAATTAACAGATGACTAACCTGAGGGGAAATGAACCCTTCCTGTGGGCTAGTGGACCTGCACAGAAAAATAGCTCAGCTGCACCATGGCATTAACCAGCTAAATAACTGTTCAGCGCTGGCACTGTGTGTATTCTTAGTCAGCCTCAATGTTGAGGCAATACAACTTTGCTAATATTCCAGTGAAAGAGCTTACAGTTAACCCATATTAGGATAGTTTCATTCCTTGAACTAGCCCAGTACAACTAAACCAGTAAAACTTGCCTGTATGAACCAGAACTAAATCTACCCAAATGCAATTTTCCATTAGCTTCTACTAGTTATTTTAATACAAAGAGCAAGAACAAGGAAAAATGGAAAAAACAAACAAACAAACAAACAAAAAACAGATGTGGGCACTTTATTTCATTCTGATTAAAAAGAAAAAAATTGAGCAATGAGAAGGCCCATGGTATTGGCAGTTTGGATTGGTATCAGAAGAGTTGGGATAAGATAATTACCCATATATTTGCAACTTTGTATTTCTCCCAACATAGACAGAAAAGTTTGCAGGCTGCAAACTACAGCACTGTGCCATCTGAAGGCTGTTACAGATTATTTAGGCAAAAATACTTAATTGCATTAAGAATTTTTACATATTCCACTATGCTCTGACCTAGGAGACTCAGAAATCCTACTTTTGCGTGACTTCAAGACTTACAGTACATTGCCATTTGTCATTTCCTAAGCAGAAATCTCAGCACTGTTCCTACCTTAACCTGTCAAGATGCTGAGCTTTGTACTGCCTCTGCTATTCCCAAAGTGAAAGGGGAATTTGTTTCTGAATGTGTAGTTTTTATAAATTATTATAAAATAAAATGCAATAATACATATTATAATGCTGATAGTGTCTGTCCTGGGTCAAACTCCCTTGCCTAAAAGTCAATCCATTGAAAATCTATACCTCCTCCTTCCATCCTCACGGATAAGGATGAGGAAGCTCCTGGAAAGATCCTACCCCAAATGGGACTGGTTTTTTAGATGTCCAGGTGCAGGGCTTTGATTTAAGCAGTGAAAACTCCAGGCCTCGTGTTTGCTTTATTCTCTGAACCCTTCAGGGATAGTCTCCTGAGCTGCCTGCTTGCTTCAAGCTTGTTTGGCTTGAAAGAGTCCTCTCCTGCATGCTGGCACTCAAAATAAATGGAAAACGTATGCCCTTAAAATAGTGCTGCTGGGCAAATATGTAGCTACAGCATAGCATGTGAGGAACATGTCCTCAGTTAACAGGACACAGCTATTGTACCTTATGCTCAGGAAAACTATTTATGTATGTAATCTCAGGCATATATAAAGAAAAATTAAAAAAATCTCCCTCATTAAATGCATTTACAAAACCAGGATTTAAAAAAAAAAGGAAAAAAATCTCTTATGGGCTTTCTCTTGGGAAAACATAAAACTCAGGCTTCTGGCCATAAAATAACCTCTCTCAAGTCCATGGCAGTAAGCTCCATAAGAGAACTAGTAAAATCTAGAAGTGTATAAATCTGTTAGGACATTTATGTTTAGAAGATACAAAACTGTAGCTGATCTTTCTTCCTGGGGGCAGCAGGAGATACCACAGCCTTCACTTTGGTATTTTCTGGAAGTTAATAACCATTCACTTAATCCAGGGTTGTAAAGACAAATCAGGTTTTCCTGTAGCATGTGTCACCAGGGAGTTTAAGATGGAAGAAAAATCTCCCTGGGATGGACTATAATATGCTAACATGAAACAGAAGTTGACTGCTCAAAAGGGTTTACCAATTTCAGCAGCCCTATGCAGGTGGCTGTGCAGGTATGCTCACACCATGGTCTGCTGTCCTACTTCCCTGATCTCCTGGTCATGCTCTTGGCCAGGCTGTGCCATGGCTCCCTCCCAGCCCAAACATCTCAGCTTCGTCCTGGGCATGGCCTGGACTGAAGAGCCTGCACCTACCCACTGAAGGTATTCAAGGAATTGAAGAGCAAGAGGAAAGGTTATGTTTGGCTCCCAGGAATGGAGAAATTATGGTTGTCTTGGAGAAAGAAAATAAGATGGAAAAGGCAACAGGTCCTCCTGACTGTATCACAGTAGTTGCTTAAGCTCTTTCAGTTTTCTCATCTGTAAAAAAGGTTTAATAAAACTTAACCTTGTATTTCAAGTCAGCATTGCAAAGATTAACTGGTATCTGCACAAAGACCTAGACACATCAACACTGACACTGACACCCACCATCCACATATAATCGTATTTTACTAAATTAATTGCTTTGTACCCTGATAAATTATCTGACATGACATGAAGATACTCCTTAGCAGGGCTGCGTGTTCCAGAGCTGTGGTAATAAGCTACACAATATAGCACAGTGGAAATTCATTCATGTAATCTCTCCCTGATTATGGGTCATTATTACTCCCTCCAGTATACAGAGTCACCAGGAGGTGAAGATGGCATTCAGAAGGACATGGCCCTAGCAGTTCCAGTGATTCTTCTTTTCTTTTTTTTTTTTTAAAAGGAACCAGATAAATTGTGCATATTTCAGACTTAACTTTAGGCACATAATTAACACAGCATCATATTAACTTGACTAATACATGAACATCAGACACTGGACAAACTCTTAGTCCACTCTCTTGCTCAGTCCACCACATGCATTCTGAGAATTATTGATAAATAAATATACTAAGACAAGCTACCGCTATTACACAGAATCACAGAATGGCTGGGGTTGGAAGGGACCTCTGGAGATCATCTAGTCCAACCCTCCTGCCAAAGCAGGTTCCCCTAGAGCAGGATGCACAGAACTGCATCCAGGCAGATTCTGAACATCTCCAGAGAAGGAGACTCCACAACCTCTCTGGGCAGCCTGTTCCAGTGCTCTGGCACCCTCACAGTAAAGATGCTTTTCTTCACATTTAAGTGGAACCTCCTGTGTTCCAGCTCGTGTCCGTTGCCCCTTGTCCTATCTCTGGCATGAACACGCTCAGACACTTCATGCTTTTTATTTTGCTTTTCAGGGAATACGACTGCCCTAATCATACCACACCAATATCTGACATTTTGTTGCCTGAATAGAGTATCATAGCACAGAAGCATCTTTACAATATAAACAACAGTGACTGGTAAAACGCTGTGTTTTGTTACAAGGGATATTTGGCAAATGTATATGTATATAAGCACACAGTTGGCTTCATAAAACAAGATGCAAACATTAAGCCAAATAAAAAGATACAGTGGAATTTTATTTTTAGCATTTGGTTTCAAATGTCATTTGATTCTCTTTTTTTTTCCTTTAAATAATTTCAGTTACAAGTGGAATATACCAGTGAAATGGAGACTTGGGAGTTCAACAAATTATGCTTTCTACAACACATCAGATTCTGCAGGTAAACTTCCCCTTCTCTTATAAGAGTAATGAATATATAAAGCTTTTCAATTGTCCTTAACAAGAAATAAAATACAGAATTAACTTTCTTGCTTTCCAGTTTTCAGGTCCAGGAACCAGCACACAGCTTGGTTGTGCTGAAGTTAGTAGTCATTTCTGCAATAAGATTATTATTTCTCCTATATACACATTATGTCAGTTTAGGCCCAGTTCAGTAAAGTGCTTAAGCATGTGCTTAAATCTAGTTCTATTCAAGGAAGCATCTAAGCATACTCTTAATTATGATGTATTAAAATCAATGGGATTTAGATATGCCCTTTGTCAGGTCTAAGGATAGAGGTGAAGTGGGAGGCTGGTGAAAGCATCTGTGGCATGGTAAACTGGCAATCTGAGTTCACTTAAAGAGCTACAAACGATTAAACATGTTTTCTAATGCTGATTTCAGGAATTAGTAAGTACTTACAGGGATATTTTCTATGATTGCTCTATTATGCAGTCAAATCTGAACTTCTCATTGTACAACTCTGGTGGTCAAAAATGGGGGAAAACAATTACTGACTTTTTGAGTTTTTAAATTTCATCACATGTTGGAATTTCAGAAATTTCACAATCAGCTCTTCTCTTCTTGTACTTGTTTGAATGGTACCTATTTAAAATGTAATTTGTCTTCTGTTCTGATTTTTTTTTAACCTGGTTGCTTTCAGTATCCATGCAAAAGCAACCAAAAAAGCCTTATGTCATGATACAAGACAGAGATTAACACAAAGAAATTTTCCTTCTCTAACTTCCACATGACATTATGGTGGGCTGCAAGGGGCTACTAACTTGACAAAGCCTGCAAATGCATGATTAGGTGCTTACTTCTAGATCTGTAAAAATT
>NW_010316865.1:29404-34371 GCF_000700745.2 Antrostomus carolinensis | reverse complement strand
AAAAAAGTACCTTTTGAAATACTTTGTATGGGTCATCCAAACAGAAAAGTGCTTTTAACTCCAGCCACCCTCAAACCACAGATTGAAGACCACTCCCTTCAATGGACAATAGAAAAACTTTCACAACTAGCAGCACCAACTGGACCAGGCCAAGCTTCTGAGGAAGGAACAATTTTCAGGGATTCATTTTAAATTGGATATTCCTTAAAGAGGAGTGCTTGAGTGAAGTCTCAGCCTATTTTGTAATTCCTTTATCTATAGCTACAAAAATTGAAACAGAGAAGAGTACAGGGAAGAAAACCCTTAAAAGATTAGTTGAAATAAACTGAAAAATGAAATGAACAGAGGATAAAATATGAGAACTTTAAAACTAATAGTAATCATGAGGGTGAAAAACCTTTTTAATGAGATAGTTGCAAGAACTGTTTCTTTGCAATCTTTTACTTTTTGCAATGACACTAATTTTCACCACCCTCACCCTAATTACAATGATCTCCATTTTAAATTTAACAACCTAGCTAGGCCAAGTAATTACCACAATTCATTATTCTAAGACAAGTGCTGCCATTCATTAAAGTCTATAATAACTCATCTTTATTCACAACCATTTAAAAAATGAATACATAAAATTAAGATCTGGATCTTATTTTGATATTCATTAAAACCAAATATTGCTTTTGGAGTCAAGGAATCTCCAATGAGTTCTGTGCCATATAAGATGCAAAAACCACTAACTGTTTGTTTTGCAGGAATTACAATACCATCGACTCCTGATTCTTTTGTGAACGTAAATCCAGACCACATTGGATTCTACCGGGTGAATTACGATAGTCAAAACTGGGCCAGGCTGAGCGCTCTTCTGGTCAGCAACCACAGAGTGAGTGTCGTGACATTAACCTGTCTGGTGGGTCTCTTGCAGAGGTCTGTGGAGACTGCTTTTTCTGCAAATTATATATTCTTTATCACTCTATTCCTCTTTTCACACAGGATTTTTCAGCTGCTGACCGTGCAGGGATTTTGGATGATGTCTTTGCTTTAGCAAGGTAAAATAATTCCCTGCAGAGATTTCAACACAAGTTTTTCACTTTTCATTGCCTATTAATTAGAACTAACTCAACTCAGGTGGTTGAAAGAAAATTCCTGAATTGGTTACAAGCCTTAGTTGTTCATTGGCTTATGTTGTCCTCCAAAAGGGGCAAATCCAAGTATGTACTGACAACATGACAACGTGCAGTACCAATGTAGTCAAGAGAAATGCTCCCCTATAGCTCAGCAGCAGAAAAAAAAGGACTTTAATTGCACAGGTCTTAGAAATGGGTGTTTTTGGCATGTAAGTAACAATAATAGAAGCACTCCAGAAGTTAGGTGTCCAGAAAATCAGAGGCATGCCTACAATGCATAGCATGGCATTAGGAAGTTACCACCCCAGCTATCATGTTTACAAACTTTCTTGGAAACTTCTAGGTCTTGTACCTAACCATGCTGACACAGTTAAAACTTTAGGCAACCTCCTGTGACAGCCTGTAAATCTGAATTTCCTCAGCCTTTCAGGTTATCTCCAGAACTAGCAATTCCTTTTCATGTGACAGGAGCTGATGTAGTCAGTTGAGAGCTGCCCACTTCTGGGCACACTGGGCTGCTGCACAACGTGAGCATCAGTGAGAGGTCCTGCGATTAGGTGTTGACTGACAGTGGTCGTCAGTGGTCTCTTTGGAAAACACCTCCCCGGTTACATTCCAGACTATTTTCCCCATCTCAAAATTTATTATTTCAGACTTTCTAAAATAAATAGTGTTCTAATATCTTTAAAGAAGAAAGTTCTTAAAATTCATTAAAATAACAGAAGCTGTTTTCTCCTCTCCACAGAGCGGGACTCATGAATTACTCTGTTCCCCTGGAGCTCACTAGATACCTAACAGCTGAATCAGACTATTTACCCTGGCATAGAGTTATATCATCTGTAACTTACCTCGCAAACATGCTTGAAGATGACACAAATCTCTATCCCCGGTTTCAGGTGATGAAGCAAAAAAAAAAACCCCAAACCATTCCTGCGTGGGATGACTGGATCTGGCAGTTCAGGATCTGTAACAGCAATAATACTGAAGTTCAAGTGATTTTCAGTGTTGCTGAGGCTATCAGTATTTACTTTTTGTTACCGCACTCTTTAAAAAATGGCTGAAAATTGCTTAGTACTGTCTCTGAATTACCTGGATTCTCACTTCAGGACTATGCACTTGGAGGAAAGAAATTATGCCTAAATATTTTCATAATCCACCACCATAAATCACAGTACAAATATTTGGTAGTCAAGGCTGTCCTACATCCAATAAAGAAGTACATATAGGGCAGCAAAATCTCTGACACCTGTCCTCAGCACAAAGGATGGCTATAGCTCAATGTGGCAGCGAGCAGGTTTGTTAGTTGACCTAACATGCTGAACATGATTTAATGGTCTCTAAAATAAGTATGTCCTGAACTCAGCACTGTCTCTGAAAAACAGTTGTGGCAGAGTGTCCTTGCTGTACCCCAACCTTCATTTAAGAGCACAGACAAAGCTGGAGAGAAGCAGGTTGCCTTTGTCCTGTCTGTGCATCAGCATTGCAAGCATTCAGACTTGGTGTGCTGTGCTGACCTGGACAGATGATGGGTGTGCATGTTTGTGCTACTTTTTGTTTGAGAGATGGAAGTTCTGGGAAAAGTGAAGGAGAATAAACTATGAACACAAATATATTGCTATTTAAAGAAATCCACACAAGTAACCAACCCCCTTTTTCTACTTCAGGAATATTTTCGCTACCTGGTAAAACCCATTGTGGATCAACTGCACTGGAATGATTTTGGAAGCCATTTGGAGAGGTTGAATGATCTTTTTTTTTTCCCCTTCTCATATTATTGATGGATTCAAAGAATGCTAAGCAGTAGAAAAATATCTTTCTCTCTCTCTCTTTTAAAGGCTTCTACGTGCATCTGTTCTAGACTTTGCCTGCAGTATGGATGACACAGAATCTTTGAACAACGCTTCTCAACTATTTGAGCAATGGCTACAAGAAAAAACGTGAGTGCTTACAGCTTTTGTGGCTGGTGAAGAACATGGCATGTGACTTGGTCACAGATCTTAAACAGGAGAAGGGGAAGAATATTCAAGTGCTGTTTCTTTGTTTTAGTATTCCTGCAAATCTCCGACTCCTGGTGTATCGCTACGGGATGCAGAACTCGGGCAATGAGTCATCGTGGAATTACATGTTCAGGAAATACCAAGAAACTCCATTAGCTCAAGAAAAAGAAAAGCTTCTGTATGGCCTGGCATCGGTGAAGAACATCACCCTTTTGGACAGGTGATTTAAACTCACAAAGATCTTTATCTTCCTACAGAAGCAAGTGGTCACTGTTTGCTCATTCTCCTCTCCTCAATCCTGTACTGTCATTTTTGTCAATTACAGCACAAGGAATGCACCACATTTTCAAGACAAGTTATCTGAGATTGTATCATAGGAGGAAAAAAGCCTTACTCCTTTAGTGGAAAGGTATTGAACACATGGTAGTTTCTGCACACAATCAACAGCCTTCAGCTCTTCCAACAGTGCCTTCACACTGTATAATTTTAGCTACCTAATAGTTAAGCATCAGGAGAAAATTAGCCTTCTATGTTTCCTCTTTAATCAGTGAAGGGAGGCAGGATCTCCAGAGCACTGTTAATCCCAGACCAGGAAAGTGACTTGAAATCAACGGGAAGAATTGGTTTTGGGTGTTGCCAGTCACCCTCCATTGCCTACAGAGGGCGTTTGCTTACACTAGATGTCTACCTCCTAAGTAGCTAAAATTAGGCAAACAACCTTGAGCAATTGTTACTAACAGTCCTATGAAAGCATCCATGTGAAGCTGCAACGCTCCCTGAAGTGCTGTGCAGAGGTACTTGAGCTAGAACCAGAAATGACAGAATCACGGAATTGCCTGGTTTGGAAAAGACCTTTAAGATCATCGAGTCCAATCATTAACCTCACGCTGACAAGTCCTGACTAAACCATGTCCCTAAGCACTATGTCTACACAACTCTTAAATACTCCAGGGATGGGGACTCTACCACTGCCCTGGGCAACCCCTTCCAATGCCTGAGAAACCTTTCAGGAAAGAAACTCTTCCTCATATCCAATCTAAACTTCCCTCAGCACAACTTGAGTACATTTCCTCTTGTTCTGTCACTTGTTACTGATGTATTCACGCCGCCGTGGTGGTGATGGGAGTCTGGGTACTGCCCCAGGCTGGTCCAGCTGTTGGACTGGGCAAG
Organism: Antrostomus carolinensis; assembly: GCF_000700745.2. Classification (NCBI taxonomy): domain Eukaryota; kingdom Metazoa; phylum Chordata; class Aves; order Caprimulgiformes; family Caprimulgidae; genus Antrostomus; species Antrostomus carolinensis. Next base: position 30,083 of record NW_010316865.1, on the reverse strand, counting down.
CATCTCCCCAGGCTGCCACTCTGAATAGACACACCAGCTCCTTTAAGCTTATTTAACTCTGCATGTAGTTGCATCACACAGCAGAGATGCAGGCAAACATCTTCGCCAGGGACATTCACCACTTTGTTGGAGCCCTTTCTAAATATCTTAAGAAGGAAGAGTTTCTGCCTAGAAGAGTTCCAAGTTTAAACAAGATGAAACAAGGAAGTACGGGAGGTTCAGGAAAAGTAAATATAAGAGCTAGAGTAATTAAAATAGTGGTAGTGGTAGGAGGTAGCTGTATTCCTAAATTCTTGTGACCACAATGACCATATTCTAAAGCCATTCAATAACTAATCACTAACATGATTAAGACATGAATTAATTAACTAGATCAGCCTATATTTGCAGAAAATAAAATTAGCCCTAAAGCAGGGAGAACTTGTCTCTTAACCTAATATTAAAATAACAAGGAAGGAGAAAAGAGCAAATAGATTGAGAAAGTTGTCTCTTATATGTAGGAAAAAAGAGGACAGTCCTAACTCCCAGCACACAACCACTTAAGGGTGTTCTGCAGCTGAAGCCATGACCATGCTACTCATCTTGCAAATGTGTGTGCTGAGGGACCCCTCCACTCTGTCAGCAAAAACCATTTGTGCTGTAACAGGAAGTAAAACTGCAGCACTGTCCTGGTTTTGCT
>NW_010316865.1:28709-29372 GCF_000700745.2 Antrostomus carolinensis | reverse complement strand
AAGTGCTTGAAATAGTTTTGGCTATTTTCAAGTAACTTAGAGACATAAACCCTACTTATTTCTAAAGAGATGTCTAACTGCTTAGACTTCTTCCAATACAATTCTCTCTTGACACAGTTATCAAAAGATACTTATGGTTTAGATCAGTGTACTTCACCTTGTTGTAGACAAAAATAATATTCCTGCTTGGAAATGGGCTGTAGATTGTGGTGGCAAATAATTGAGAAACACAGATATTAGCACTGCATTATTTCTCATCATCATCATTTAAGTTTACACTGAGAGTGTTAACTTGTTATTGGCTTTCCATGGTCTTTCATGAAAGGCTCTGACTGATTCTTCTGGCTTTTCTCTTAGGTATCTGAAATATATTTACAACACCAGTCTCATCAAAAGCCAAGATGTGTTCACAGTCCTGAGATACATCTCATATAACACCTATGGGAAAACAATGGCCTGGGACTGGATCCGACTTAACTGGCAGTACTTAGTTGACAGGTACACTAATTAATTCATTGGAAACTTTAGGTCTACATCCATCTGTGTATCTTGTTCTATGCCACCTTTTCTGTCTTTGCACTATACAGCTATAATCACTAGCCTTTGCATAATGAAAACTGAAAGCATACTCAACACAATTATATCCATCTGCTGTGAAAAAGT
>NW_010316865.1:0-28679 GCF_000700745.2 Antrostomus carolinensis | reverse complement strand
CTAAATGATTGCTACCAATAAATGGTGATTAAAATGTATAGAAAGTACTACCAAGGTCATAGGAATCTGGTTATTGCATGGAAATTAGTCAGTCACATCTCCGCTCTTTCTATTGATTTCATAACAAGAGTGTACAGAATTTGGGGTAATTTCTTCTAGTGTTGACAGCAAGCAGCAGACCTACAGACAAGCAGGGGCAGTAACAGCAACCTCTTAGCTTTGCTCCTCCCTATCTGAATGACTTCTCTCTCCTTCCTTCTCCTTTCTGAGCAGTTAGTGAGGGTGCAGAAGCAAAGCACACCTGTAAACCTAGAGCTGTGAACTGGGCAGCATTTGTACTGCAGAGCGGCAATACACCCGATTTCCAACACAAGACAATAAATTCTTAATAATAATAAAAAAATCTCCCAGAAGAGATCACTCCATTGGTAAACCTATTGGAGATAGGTAGAGATATTGTACAGGAGTAGTATTTTCCAAGTATTTCCAAAAATGCTGAAATCTGAGTGCATCTGTTCTATGGTAGCACAGTTGGAAGATTATGCTTCAGATAATTACTTGTGGCTTTTCTTTTTTAACGGTTTTGCATCAAACATCATTTATCAAATTGTTTTTCTAGATTCACTATTAATGACAGAAACCTTGGTCGAATAGTAACTATTTCCCAAACCTTCAACACTGAGCTCCAGCTTTGGCAGGTATGGTGACAGCACTTCTCTCGGTTTTAAGTCAATATATTTAACTATCTACTGGCCAGGAAACTTGACTTTTTATTCTCTAAGTGTGTAAAGCAGTATGAGTTACTGGAAAACTATCCCAGTGCTACTAGCCTGAGCTTAAATATCTCCCCCAGCCAAAACTGCCCTTGACCAGGTTCCTGTAAAAAGCCACTTGCCCAACAGCAGCTTTATTTGCTTCATGTCAATTCTTTTTCCCTCTCTTTTCCAGATGGAAAATTTCTTTGAGAAATATCCTAATGCTGGAGCAGGAGAATTGCCCAGGAGTCAGTCGATCGAGCAGGTGAAGAACAATATTGAATGGCTAAAAGTAAACAAGGAGGAAATACGAAGGTGGCTAGAAGCACGGCCAGCCCCTTGATGGCTGACTTTGTTAAAAATACCAGGCACTTCCTCTGGGCACCCAGATCCTCACAGATATTTAGCAACGTGGGTTTCTCACCTAGGTACCTTAGAGGACCAAGGTCTAATATTTTTTCTACAAACACCCAGGAGACCGATGCCAGAGCAATGTTTGTGTAGTTGCTGATCCCAGATGCTGCCAGCCCTTGTGTGCAGGAAGAACTTTAGATTCTGACAGATGAATTTGCCTGAACAAACAGGACAAATGTTTAAAGTTACTCAAGGCAGAAGTGATGGCAGAACTGGGGTCCTCACTAATTAAGCTGGTCTCACTCCTTCTGCATACCACTCTGAAAAGCTACTTCTTGGTTCGCACAGAACTGCATCTACTACACTCAGGGATTCCTTTCCAAGTGCACCTCACGGGAGCTTTCTCCTGAAGGAAAGGGAATTAAGCAGTAATTTTGACATTGTCTGAAAATCATCCCCTGTATTTATAGCTGTACAAATTCTGCATTTGGGATTTAGCTTTGCCTTCCTGATATTACAGAAAGGCCAGTTAAACTTCCCTCTCCATTGATTTTTGAAGTTTAACTACCAGTACACAAGGGATCAATATTATCAGCTTATTTTTCAATGTTATTAGCTGGGATTCTGTAGCTTGGAGTAGAGGTTGTCTTGGTTAATTTTGTCTTATTTTGAAATCTTCTCAAAAGAAGAACTTGTGGCAGCTGTTACTGCAAACAAGACATATGGTACTTACTGTCTCTTTTCTTAGGGAAAAATAAAATTTAAAAATCTACCTGAAAATCTTAGTCTCTTTCTAATAAAGGGGTAAAACTGCCTGGTTTATAGAAAAGCAGCTGTTACATAGCTGTACCTATAGCTTCAGTGACTTTTGAGGGGGGGAAGTTATTATCTCCTCTGAGAAAATACAAAAAAATGGCAAATTCAGGCAGAGGGGGCAGGAGAGTCCCACTGCTGCAATTCGATCCACTGCAGTAGTGCAGGCAGCAAAGAAACTCTCTCAGTCCCAAGCTGCTCTGTCACTATGATGCTGGAGAAGGCAGCGGGGCTGCTCTGTCTGCTCCTCCCAAGCTGGGAGCTGGAGTGCCTTGGAGCTCCCAGGCTTCCATGTGCTGTGTCCTGACACGGTACGGGCAGCAGATGTGAGCAACAGTCCCATCTTCCTTGCCTTCTCCCCGGTCTCCTGAGTGGAAAGGTGCAGCAGAAGGGAACCAGCTACAGCCAGTCCTTGTCCACATGCCCTGGGAGCAGCACCACGGAGCATCGCACAGTAGGTAACCCTGGGAGAGATTAGGCACAGCTCTTGGGAAACTCTGCAGGGAGATGGGAGGACAAAAGCAGAGAAAAGCACTTCTCTTCCCTTCATCCTGCAACGCCATTCAAAGGGAAAGCCAGAGTTGTTGAGGAGATGGCTCTCATGTACAGAAATCCTGGGCTACAGGCTCTGCCTGCCCCTGGGCCTTGGTACGGCACAGAGGGCTCCAGAGAAGCTTATATAGTCCCAAATGGAAACACTTTACTCCATCCCCCGAGGAGATTCAGGGCTGGTACAGTTTTGGGCCCCTCCCTAAATACCCAAATAGCTGCGACAAGCCCAGACAAATCTGGTGACCAAGTCAGTTTTCCTGTCAAAGGAAAATGTCGGTCGTTTGCCTCCTGCAAACAAAACATGGCAGGATTTTGACGAACGGTGGTTACAATTTACTACAGATACCAGCTGTTCTTTAGGGCAAAGAGGTGGCAAAGGGCCAGGCAATTTCTTTCAGCTTTTCTTCTTGCTCAGATTCACACTCAGAGGACAGCGGAAGTGAAGCAGCTGCCCACACGCAAACTACCAGCAGCTCAGCACAGAGGGAGCCCGCTGTCCTTGGACAGCTGCCTGCTCAGCAGGACACACGTCAACTCACCTTCACGATTTTATAGTTTTGATGAGTGAATTGAAGGAGCGAAAGCCAAACAACAGCTCTCTTGGTTTCAAGGTCATGAACTGGTTTGGTAGCACCACACTAACACTGACTATCAGTGTGTTGTATCACTGGGACTACAAAAGAGTATCAGCAGCTCAGAAAAATTTTCTTTGTATTGCCAGCTGTACATTTTAATTGAAAGTTTTTAACTACATGTTACATGTCATGTAACAATGCAACACCAATATGAAGATGTTCAAGCACATAGCTCAGTTGTTTTCCCTTTCAGAAAAGATTTAATGACATTTAGCAGAAAAAACTGTCCCTCTAACCATCCATAGGCTTCTGCCACAATTTGCTGTAGGAAGAAAAGTATGAGGTATGGTTACGTCAGGAATGATGCAAGATTAAGTGGTCACTTTAAGAGATTTCTATCCTTTGCTACCTGTAGCCCCTACTACCACTGAGTGGGAGCAGACTTGCCAATGTTGTCAGCTACAGTAGTAGGCTTTCATCAAGGAAAACATAAGTAATGAAGATTTTGTATAGTGCTGTAAAGATATAGCAAAAGCGACCTTCACCTAAAACACACAGAACAGACATACCCTGTTCCAGACGAGGCACATATTGGCAGTGTTGTGTATCGCTGTAGTAGAAAAAATAAAGGTCAATCACAGAGAAACAACTGAAAAATACCACTAAGGCAAAGAGAGAGCACGAAGCCAAGGACAAGCCTGAACAACTACTGGGCTTGTGACCCTGAGTGAAGGGAGGAGAGAAGGGGATTTAAAGTAGTGAACCAAGCCGCCTGTCATTTGACTCTTGATCTGCTCAGGAAGGGACCACGTGCAGCTTTTGTGCCTCAGCCACCCTGGATCTGAGAGATATTTGGCTCACGCTTGGATACTTTTGATGTTACAGAAAGGTTAGCTGGATTTCTACACCGATCTTAAGTGAGTAGGTGAACATGGAAGTAAATCCAAAAGCCCGAGAAGAAGGCTGCTTTTATAGTAGGGTAAAGGTTCTGTCAATTTTAAATAATGCTCTCTAGATTATGCAGTGCTCCTGCTACCTTTAAATGGCTCATGGAGAATGTACTGTATGGCATGTGCCTCTTTCAGACTGTTTGTCCTAGACGGATAACAAATCTGGTACATGCTAAATCTTTCAGTCAGGAACTAGTGCATTTACAAATGGTCTGTGATAAGCTTAAGAATGCCAATTTGAAACTGAATCCTAAGAAATGTGAACTGTTTTAAAAAGAGATAATTTTCCCTCGGTCATTCGATCAGCAAGGAAGGAATTTCCACTGATAAAGCCCAGTGAGGGAGTGCAGAACTGACTGGCCCCTTAGATCCACACAGCTTTTTGAGGCTCTGCAGTTCCTGCTGTACCACAGCAAAGGCTCTTGCACACAGTGAGGCAGAGAAACACTTTGAGTAACCGAAGTGCGATGTGGCGGACTTAAAGAGGGGCCGCTTGTGACTGTTGCAGTGTTGCCTTACACCAGCGCTGCAAATCCTTCTCATATCAGCCACAGCTGTGCGTCCTGTAGAGCCCGAGCCCGTGGGCCCCAGGAGACCGTAAACCTGATAGGCACATGAAAATGCTTTATCTTGATGATTCAGGTAAAGAAACAACTGAAAACATTGTATTACTGCACAGAACAAAAAATGAATAGCAGCAACGCAAATACCAAGGCGTCCACAACTCCCCAGATGAGTTGGTTTCTACAATAGCAGGTAAGATCACTACAAAGCACGCAGACATAAAAAAAAATACCATATACATGTGGTATGTCTCACTGTTGATACAGGACATGATTAGGAATTATCCCTCCAGTCTTCCCACAATGACCAGTGCCATTTCTTGGCTACTATCTTTTTGGGTGATGGTGTCTTCCAGCAGCTTTTGGGACTCAAGATGAAAGGGAAAAAGCTAGCTTGTGATAGGTGCAAGAGAGACTACTCAACGGGGTCAGAGGATAGGACATCATCCCCTTGCTGTCAGCAGCAATACCATGCTGCCAGATTAAAACTTCATCCTGTGTTATACGTACCCAATTGTGAAAGTCAGTCAAACAAGGTTGTGTTTGCTCTCCCAAGTGTTTAGGAAGAAGCCAGTTGACCTGGAGATATTCCAACTTCACATCCACACCTATGGCAGCTGAATGTATGCCTGTATGTGGAAAACTGGTACAGAAAGATATAGCTATATGACACTAAGGAAATGTTCTCCAGCTCACAGCTATTTCAGTGGCTCATATGGCTGCCCAAATATCTGAACTTTTCCAAGATGCGCTCCAGAAAAAAACACAATCTATTTACAAAAACATCTGAAATGTATATGATTCAGATAAGTCTGAGAGTTTCTGGCTTCCCAGCATATTCTAAAGAGCTGTGAGGGAAGAGCAAATCCTGAAAAACATGACTATGACATGGTATCTGAGAGACCCTGTTCCTAAGTAGCACTCATTAGTTGTTTCAGTAATCCCTCACCTGCAGAAAACCTTTCCGTATCAACCCTCTCTTCTTCACAAACTGATGTCCAGAGATTGCTATCAAGCTGATATCTGCTTGCTGGTGGTTTAATGATGCTGAAGCAATGTGTACAGATGGTCCCAAGAACAAGGCAGGCAGGGAAAAGAAGAGATCCGGGCCTGAGAGAGGACTGGAACCTAACTCTTCAAAAGGAAGGCTGGGGATACAGGGTCATTATTCTTAGTAAGAATCAAAAGTTAATTTTCAAAAGATGTTGCAGTTACATATGTGATATCCACCATACCACCTTCATCCCAGCTTAAACTATCAATGTTTGGAGATGGATAAAATGGCCAGGAGACCTCTTCATATCCTTTCCAGAACTTTTGAATTTTTTAAACTGTTTGTGGTGAACAAGAGACTGGTCACTGATACGGTTTCCTCCAAGGAGTGCAAGGCCCAGCACGGATCACACAGTTCTGCCATTCCAGGGTTCCCATTCTGTATTGCCTGCTGTCAAACTCATTCACGCACTGCAGGTCGGCAGAGAAGCCTTCCAAGCCAGGAACTGCACACCACAGAGCTACAGAGCTCACACCTGTAGCAGGTCTGCAGCTTGGGGGTATTTTTTATGTCTTTCGCATTTCGCAAGGAGGGAGCCTGAAACCAGACAACTGCAGGATGGTCCCTGGAGGGCAGTCAACATAGCTATTAGCTAGAGCAAAAGTTGCACAACATTATGGCAAAAAAGGTGTTAAGACATAAGTCAGGTTCTTATGGGCCAAAAGAGTTGCTGTGGCAGCCTAAGAACCAGATTTTCCAGGTGTCTGGTGGGCAGCCAAAACCTGATTTGATTCATTTATTTTAGCAAATAGTCACTTTCAGCAAACAGAAATTACAGCCCACCCAGGTTCATTAAGCAACTTCAGCTGGAAAAAAACCACTATGGATCTGGTTACAAAATCACTGATGAAAAGTCATCATCCCCCCACTTTTTCTTGGATTGGAGCACTTGCAAAGAAAGCAAGTAGATCAAGGCCTAGTCCTGCCTTCTCCACAGAAACGCATGTGAACTCTTCCACGTGGCAGTGTACTGAGTCTGGGTACTCAAATAATAGCCAGGATCAAAAGTAAATTAGTAACTTTCTAGTTTGGTGCTTCACATGAGTACCTGAGAACACAAGGATTGCCAGATCCTTATATTTTATTATTACTTCGAGTAAAGATTATGTCTTCAACAGAGGCTGCTAATAAACTCAGATCTGCATTAATAGGCCCTAACTAATTAGAAATGTAGAGGAGCACCATTTGACAGTTAAGTGGTTTGAGCAACAGCCTGAAAGGGCAAACGTGGTTTAAAATTTTCTCCAGCAGAAACAATAGTTCACCAAGTCTTCCACCTCCCACACAAGGTCTCCAACCACGGCATGTAACGGGCATTCCTCTCCTCCAGTGCTCTTGTAAATGCAGCCCTTCTTTTACTTTACCACCTCAAGGACTCCAAACCAAAAGGCTCAGCCCTGTGAAAGGGAACATTTCTGTTCTGAGGCAAGATTTCAGCTTTTCATTTCCTCAGCAGAAAACACAGCTTCATTCAAGCTGCACAGACTCCCTCCCCTCCTCCCTCATTCAGGAGAAAAACAAACAAACAAAAATGTGCTCCCAAAATAACACGACTGTTGGCTTTCACATATGGGCTGCTGAGCTCCCCAGCCAGACTGCAGTAGCGGAAAGACAAGCTCCAGGCACAGAAGTGAACCAGAGCAAACTACACCCCCAGGTACCACCCTAGCCACAAAACAGAGGCACACAATTGCGCAATCTGAGAAAGGCTGATACAAGCAGGGACTGGTTTTAATGAACATTGAGTCAGTCACCATGTATTTAAAAAAAAACAACCAAAACCAAACACGAAGAGCCAGCAGAGCCAACAAAGCATAACTGGGAGTGGTGGTGAACGAGAAGCTGAACACAAGCAGACAATGTGCGCTTGCAGCCCAGAAGGCCAACCGTAGCCTGGGCTGCATCAAGAGAAGCGTGTCCAGCAGGTAGAGGGAGGTGATTCTGCCCCTCTACTCTGCTCTTGTAAGGCCCCACCTGGAGTACTGTGTCCAGTTCTGGAGCCCCCAACATAAGAAAGACATGGACCTGTTAGAACAAGTCCAGAGGAGGGCCAACCAGGATGATCCGAGGGCTGGAGCACCTCTCCTATGAGGACAGGCTGAAAGAGTTGGGGCTGTTCAGCCTGAAAAAGAGAAGGCTCCGGGGAGATCTGATAGCGGCCTTCCAATACCTGAAGGGGCTACGAGAAAGCTGGGGAGGGACTTTTCATAAAGACAACTAATGACAAAACAAGGGGAAATGGGTTTAAGCTGGAAGAGGGCAGGTTTAGATTAGATATTAGGAAGAAGTTCTTCACTGTGAGGGTGGTCAGACACTGGAACAGGTTGCCCAAGGAAGTTGTGGATGCCTCCTCCCTGGAAGTGTTTAAGGCCAGGCTGGATGAGGCTTTGAGCAACCTGATCTAGTGGAAGGTGTCCCTGCTGATGGCAGGGGGATTGGAACTAGATGATCTTTAAGGTCCCTTCCAATCCAAACCATTCTATGATTCTATGATTAGTATTAAAACAACACAACCAAGGGGAAGGTCAGCTACAGCTAAGGTTGCATTGCAGGAGGGGAAATCGGGTACACTGCCAAACAGCACGTCTTAGTTGGCACTGGAGTGGCCCAGTCAGAAAAGTCAGGGCCAGGATGAAGGACGTCGTTCGTGTGAGCATGATGCTACCTATGCTAACGTGCTGATACAGCACCTTCTGCTCTGCTCTGCACCCCAGCAAGACTGCTCCCCACGTCCCCTACTCATGTCTGCAGATACACAGCTAGAAGAGAACAGAGCAGGGGGCAAGAAATTTTTTACTATCTTTGTATTTTGAAAGAATGGAGAACACCTCATTTGGCCAAAACAAACTGTTCATTCTGATCTAATGGATGGGTAGGTTTACTCAGAAAAAAGCCATTTTTGGTGTACCTTCTGGGCTGTGCTATTGAACACGGAAACAATGTGCAGGACAGGAACAGAGATGCAGTTAAGTTGCCAAAGCAGGTTGACACACAGGTCCTAGTGACACAAACAGCCTGTGTTCTGTTTATTTAAACACACCTGGCTTAGATGTTAACAATTCTGCACAATATATTTAAGAGTTCTTTGCAAAATATGCCAGGGTCTTTTATTCATTTAGCCAGGACTCTTGCACAGAAGATGAATGAATGCAACCTGTCAAAGACAAATTCAGGACAGAAAACAGCAAACATCAGAAAACATATTAGTGAAGTATCACTAAGTTTTTACTATGGGAAACGTATTACTCTAAAAACATAAGTTAAAGTAAAATATAAATTTCCTACTATAACTAGGAGCTATTGCTCAAATACTTCTTAAAATACAAACCAAAAATTTTGATCTGTTTTCTGTATGCACTAGAAAAAAATGAATATTGGTGGTCTGGGAAATGTGGTTTGTCCGTGTATTGCCTAATCTCACAGGGCTGTAATAGCTAAAGTGATCTTATGGTCAAACTAATGGTTTAGCAATAGAAATAAATAGGATAACCATGCAGCTGCATCCTGATGATGAGCTTTTTTTCCTCTGGTAAAAGAAAGAAAAAAAAACTCCCTTACAGAAGATGGAGGACGTGCAGTGAAGTTTTTCCCCTATTTTTATTTCTCCACAGTGTATTAAGAGCAGCCTCTAGTGACAGCTGGTAACCATGACATGCAGTTATACCGGCTTTAACACAGCATGCGTGCTTATGGAAACACTTCCTTAACTATTTGTAATGTATCTTTAAAAAAAAAAAAAAGTTGCCTTAGAGCTCTCATGAACAGCGTTAGTCATTAAGCACACGGGTCCTTCGAAGTAACATCGCATAAGACTACTTAACCTAGAATAAATGGCAATCATTAAGGCTAAAATTTGTAGGCCATAAGAAAAAAACAAAACAAAACAAAACAAAACCAAACCATAAAATAAGCTTCTGTGTCACTTCTTAAGATTACATTTAACCATTTTAGTCATCAGAAATTGACGAAAATGCAAGTTATGTTTCAAAAAGCAATGGGCACTGCTAGGAAGGGCCAAGAAGCCAAACACACAGAGCTCAAGACAGTTGTGACGAGCTTGCATACGTGCCTCCATGGCAGCAGGCGCACTGGACTCTGGCATGATGGCTATTTTATTTCAAGTAGTTGTTTGCAACTTAAAAAAAGCTTCCTAGCAAAAACAGACATGTAATCTTCAGCAATCATAAATGCCTATAAACTCCCTTACACCATCCTAAGCCAGGTATTTGTTAGCTTTTTTCACCTATAGCAACTGAAGCATTAAAAAGATATTACCTCTCCTTGCAAACTTGACTTTCTTTACAAACACACACACACACCTGTGCTTTGCAGGATTGTGGAAACAAGTGTCTGCCCATGATCATTCCAGGCAACTTTCTGTGTCCAGCAAAATGCTGAGGGGCCATGGTGGGACCCACACTGCAGTCAGGAAGAACCTCTCACTGATGGAAGGTGTGGCAGGGAATAGCAGGGTGGGTTCTGCAAAACCACCTCCCACAGAGGCAGTGTCCCCCCAGGGCCTGCCAGTAGCCTGCAAAAAAGCCCTCAACATTTCCAGAACGGGCTGTGTTTTGGGTTTTTTTAATCCATTGCTTTTGAAAGTCATATGTTCTTTTATTCCTCGCTGAAAAGAAGTTAGGAAATATTGGTTTAAGAAACCTTAGCACCTGCCTTTAAGTCATTACTTCATCTACAGAAGAACAAATCATCCACTGCTGCCCATAGTGGCTGCTCTCCCACGTACAGGGGTCTGCTCCGAGCTCCGGAGACCTGCTCTGGCCAGTCAAGCGTTGCTTACAGACAGACCCAGGCTCACGGTCACGACTGTGACTGTAGCCTCAGCGATTCAGTGACACTTTCAATGACACAGCATTAAAAAAGGGAGATTGAAGAACAAGAGGCCAGGAAATGGTGGCCCAGGCTGGAGAGCAGCCAGGCATCTGGCACCTGTCCCCCTCAGCACTGGGAGGATGGCGGCTGGCACAGGCCGTGCGGCCCCTCTCCCTCAGGCAGGCCCACCAAGAGCAGAAGCTGCCGGAGGGATGGGCCTCCCTTGCATGGCTGACTTGCCATGCACTATGGTGAACAAAGCCTTGTGCCCAGCGGCAGGGACGTGTTCCCCCAGAGAGAAAAAGGGGTTTAGACGGGGGTTTGGAGCACAAAGCACCTGTACTCAGGCACGTCTCCTGCCTCCCCTCACGCCTGCCTCATGCGGTGGGGTGGCCTTGCTCTTACGCAGTCAGAGAGGGCAAAGGCCTCTTCCCGACACTCATCCCACGCCAGTCGAGCTCCTGTTTTTCTCTTGTGAAGTAAAAAGCCTCTCCCTGAGAGCACGGGCGGGGGCTCAGCCCTGCTGCTGGGCTCCAGGCAGCAGCTGAGCTGGGTGCCCCACAGCATGGTGGCTGCTGCAGCTGTGCCCCTGTGAGTGCCCAGGGCAGCTGTCGCTTCACCTCACGCCAGCTGTTGGGCAGTGAGGTCCCTTCACAACCCCCAAAGATGTCCCTGCGTGGGCTCTCCCCAGCAGCGTCACTCACAGCCCACTCTGCCGCCTCACCACAGTGGGGGATGGCGGCAGTGCTTGGGGATGAGCTCAGCCTGAGGGAGGGGATGGCCCCTCCGGCATGTCCCGAGGTCACCATTGTGAGGGAGACCTCTCTCTGGGGGCCGGGAGCCTGTCCAGTGTTTGTGTCTCCACGTAGCAGGCAGGGCTGCAGGAGGGAGAAGGGAAGGCCCTGCTGCCATGCTGTGTGCTCTGCAGCACCCCGCCACCCCATGGGCGGTTGGGCAAGACCCAGACCTTCAGCAGGTCAAGCCCCTGACACCGCTGGCGCATGAGGGAGGGCAGGGGTGGGTGGCCAGGGCCGCTCTCCTTACAGCCACTCATCAGCTGCTAATCCAATCATCCCGCTAATGAAATCAGGCTGCAACACTAATGAAATCACCCTGTGGCAGGCAGCGTCACTCCACAGCGCTGCTGCTCTCAGCATCAGGTCAGCCATGCTGGCGGGTTACCTCTGCCAAGAGCCCCCCAGACCCGCTCCTGCCAGGGGACACAGGCAGGAGGTCCGCTGCCGGCCACTCCGGCTGGACAGGCTCAAGCCCTCTGCCAGCAGGAGCCCCTGCCCTGCCCTGCCCAGCAGACAGCAGGGAGGAGAGAGTGGTATGGCTGATCACGAGACACCAGTTACTGGTTTTCTGCTTCTCCACTGGCACGGTTTTGCTTGGGGAGCTGCCAGGAGGCCACCCAGGCTGGACCTCCTCAGGCCATGGTCCCCTTGGGTGATGGCCTCCCTGGCCACATGGCGCAGGTTCTCAGGGAGGGAGGTGGTGTCTGCAGCACTTGCAGTGGCTGCATAGCCAGCTTCAGGATAAGGCTGCTAATGAGTAGCTCACACGAATTAGCAGAGAAGTATCCCAATGCCCCGGTCCTTGCCTTTCCAGGAGTTATTCCTGAGTGTTTTCAGAGTAGAACTATTGATCAAAAAAAAAGGGCACCCATTTCCATATGAAATGCTTTACTTGTGATACTACCATGCCAACATGGTAGAAAAGAATGCTAATGCTGTTCCTTTTTAATGTCTTTTTGCTCAGGAGCCTTTTGAAGATGCCACAAAATATACCATACTGATATTTTTTTTACTTTAAAAGCTGCTGGATGTAGGGGAGCATCCTAAAGCATCCAGCTCATGTTTGGAGTGAGGTCTACCTTTAATTGGATTTTTTTTTTCCAAACAACTTGGAGCTGAAAGAAGCGAAGGAGATGGTGATAACAGTATTGTTTGTATGAAACCTATTCATAGAAAAGGCTTTAGCATTCTGCGAGCTAGCGTTCTTCTCCAAAGGTCTGTTAGTTAATTGGCACGTTGTTTAAGGGAAGGCTTTAATGGTGTAGGAGGCATAAGCCTTAGTAAATAATATTATCTTAAATGCAGAAGGCCTTATCATGCACTCCTTGCTCAGGCAAGTCTCCTCTTGAGATCATCTGGACTTTTGTCTGAGTAAGGAGCGCAGAATCAAATCCATAATGAGCCAACCACTTAATCGAGTGGTACAGAAAAATACATTCAAGCAGTTTTCAGTCACATCTGCTAGACATCAGTACTGCTGTGATCTCACTAGAGGGAGCAATTTATTTTGAAATATTAGTCAATATTAGCTTAGTGCTTAGTCGGGCCACCAGTGGGTCAAAATTAAGAAGACTTTTCTGAAGTAAGTGCACATTTTAAGATAAAAAGACAAACAATGAGAGCAGAGAAATGAAAAGGCAGCACTAGTTAAAAAGCCTAACTTCTGAAACAGTGAGTTGTAAACAGAAGAAAAGGAATCTATGCAACATAAGGAGATTATTTTTTAATGTTGTTTTTCCTGCTGAAACACCTACAGTAGAGATTTTGTCTGTGTTTCCAGTAGAAATTCCTGTTTTTAGGGATTATAGATAATTTTGGTTGGCCCTTGATGTGAAGTGTTGCTTTTATTTTAAAACATGGATAGAGCCATTCTCTTTTTTATCATAGGCTGTAAAAGGAAATAAATTCCCAGATGCATCGAGATTCTTACAAGTATTTCTAGCACTCAGGCTCTGTCAACATTTCCATCTTAAATCATTATTTAATGTTGAGTCATAAACACCTTTCTGTAAACATTTATTTAGTGCCGGACAAGGTCTCCCCTCTAAAGGAGTGGGGGCGGTGTTGCTCAAAAAACCCCAGGATTTAAAAATATTTTAAATGATATCTTTAAAGGCTGTGTTCTAAATCTGTTGTGGTTCAATACTATCCTTATTCAAAGTCTATATTGGGGTAAGTTTGTTCTGGACTTGTACAGTGCCTGGCACAGTAAGGTTCTCAGAGACCCGAGGCACTGCAGTGAAAGCAAATAATACAGATTTAATACTGACTGTGTTTATGCAGTCTGACCCTGAGTACTGCTTAGCTCCTGGGTCCTGCTGTCTGCCTCAGCTATGTCTTGTCTCTGTACTGGGATGAAATGTGGGAATGCAATCACTCTGCTTTGCCCCCTGCCCGATCTGGAGGGAGGAAAAGGAGTCTGTGAGCTAGGAGGGAACCAAAGCGAGCTCCACAAGGTGCGGTAATATGGAGCACCTGTGTTCCACAGGCAAAACATGGACACCAGGAGTTAATCCTTCCTCACAAAGCCGAAATGATCAGCTTTGTGCATCTATGTGAGCGCAGAAGCTAGTTCTTTGTTTCATGTGCTCAGCAAAAAGCCACTGGATGCAAAATAAGCGAGTCTGTTTGCTCTGGTGGGCTTTGGATACAGCCTTTAAAAGCCCTAAACTTGCCATCTGGTTCGCTAAAGAGACGCCTTCTCTCTATGGAGCACCAGCTGGGTGATATGAGTTGCAGGATGGGAGCTGAAAAGGTCTATGTGGCAGTAAGCAAAATAATGTCACAACCCCTCACGATATGTATTAGCCCGAAGTTACTGTTGTTAGCAGAAATTATCAGCATCACAGTTATGTTTGGTAATGATGTTGGCTCTATGCTTTATACAAACAAAACTCAGGTTTTGGTTTCCAGATCTGAAGTACACAGAGGACAGCTTACGCCTTGCGGCATTTCAGGAGGCTGGATGGAGGTATGTGCTCTGCACTACCCCAGGCTCTGGCTGCATGCTGGTATAGAGAGCACAATGTTGCTTAAGGAAGCTGTGCTTGTGGTACAGCAGGATCCGCCTGGATTTAAGTGCCATTTATCACAGGGCAAGAAACTGAAACAGAGCCTGAGGAAGTGAAGAAGAAAAGAAGGGCCGGCTATGCAATCTCCATCTCCATCACAGACAGGAAGAACAGCCTCTCTTATACTGCTGCTGACATTTTACTGTCAAGAAAATAAAATCTCACTTTTCACTGGAAGGCTTTAAAAGAATCTGCAAGCGAGTACAGATTTAACACTAGCCTCAAATGTGATTGAATAGTAGGAGAAAATAACTTTCTGTAGTTTTAATCTCTGCTAATCCACCATTTGGTTTTTTTGTTTGGTTTTTTTTGTTCCAGACTAAGATTTTCTAATAATACTTTATACAAAAAAATCAGGTCCTGGTTTATTCTACTTGCCTTACTCTGTAGGTGAATGGAGATTTAGTAGATGTGGCGTCAGGCAAGAAGGAAGCAAAATCTGACAGACTGACAGAATGTGACTAACAACCAGTTCATACAGAAAGGTTTTTTGTTAACACCAATGTAACTCCTTTGCAGAGTGAGCAGTGGAAAATCTGTTTGGTTCTTTCAGCAAAGTACTGAAGCACGAGCCTAACTTTAACTATGTGAATAATATCACTGACTAGTTCATATACTTATGCCCAGTGTTAGAAATTTTAAAATTTTTGCTTCTTCATTTAATTGCAGAGGGATCTTCCACTATTTTGAGAATATTTTCAGAAAGAAAATTCTGAATACTAAAGGAGATTTTTAAAAATTAAATGAAGGTGCATACAAATTGCCTTCATGTGCCTCCCCTCCAGCTTACAATCATTTTTTGTGACACCTGCCACTGTGTGTGTATATATATATATATATTTCTGTTCTCTTAGAATTATTGCAGCACCTATCTTTATCACATTAGGTCAAGTAGTACTGATGTAACCAAATGGTAGGTAGTACGCAGGAGACCATATCATCTCTAAAAATTGCTTTCACAGCTTAGCTCAACAGGGGCAGCAGCAATATCTTGGATTCTGAATTGCTTGATTTCTATTAGTGAAAATCTTGAGTGGCCTAAAACCTAATCTAAAAAGGTTATGTATGTAAAGTGAATGTAATCCTTTTGTACTTAATAAATCCATAATATTTAGTTGTCCGTCTCATAAAAAACTTCTTTGTAGACCAAGGCTCCTTTGGACTAGCAGTGATTTTAACAGGACAAAGTTAGGACTTAACATAACAAATTTATTATTTTATTTGTTTCCCATTAAAATGTGTTGCTGGTTTAACGGAGGTTGAGATTCTTAGCATGACAGACATTTTAAGAAAACTTCAGATGGCTCTGTATTTCTGTTATTTTAAAATGCTTGGTATTAGATGTGAAACAAAAAATGTTACCTGTAAAAAAAAAAAATAAAGCTGTTGTATTTTTTACAATTCTAAACTTAAACACAAAATCCTTCCTTCCCCACATATGGTTGGAGGAAGGGGGGTTAAGCTTTCGCATTCACCAAACTGCGCCTCATTCACACGAGCAGAGCGCTGTACAAAGCCCACAAAGGCATCCAGTAATCAGTTCTTTGGAGGAAGGTGGGTTCATCTATTTTTGCTACAAGAAAAAGTTGTGCTTTGCAAAAAGCCCTTTGCCCTTTGCCATGTGAATTAGCAGTGCACTGCTGTTAATCTAAGTGGATTAAAAAAGGGTAAAGACTCCTGGTCCATGAAAGCCTGCTCTATAGCTAGATTTTGTACAAGTGTAACTGTGTCAGTTGTTTGGGAGACCTGGGGGGGGAGCACGATGGGGGGTCTTTTAACTGCGTCTACAGCTCCTGATATCAATTCACTTACAGTGGCGGGAAGGTGCTTGCAATTAGTTCGTTTTCCTGGTGAGGAATAATAATATTGGTATGGGGTCTTTATGTTGGTATAATGGCAGTCAGGACGTGGGGGAGAGGGGAAAGGTTGTGCTGGTGCTCTTATGCCCGAGTGGTTGAAGCGACACGGCTTCTGTGTGCAGAGCTGGCTGAAATAATGCATTTCCCAAGGAAGACAACAGCGCCATTCTGCAGTTATAAAGCACTGGGCTTGAGAATTTTGCTTGTGAGCATATCTAGGAGCTTGGCATGCTGACTAGATAAATGTTTAAAAATAAGTCTAGTGCCCAAGCTGACAAGCTTGTGCCTTTTTGAATATATCCATCTGAAGAAGAAAATAGATTTATCTGAAAGACTGTTTCATTTGACTGAGGTTCTCATCAGGCATGTAATGCTTACTTGTCATTTTCCTTACTCACCTGAATATTTTTGGTATCTGCAGACAAAGAAGATAAAGAGGGTTGTACTCTATTAATCACCCTTCTCTTTGTTCTCAGGCTACCTCTCTTCCTTCTATCCCTCCTCCAAACACACCTCCCTTGTCAAATCTTCAGGAAAAAAATAATCGCTGCTATATTCTTTCAGGGACTCTAGCACTTACTGGTACAATATGTAATACTTGTGTCTGATTTGTTTTGTTGGTATGTGAATAGGAGCCAGTAAAAAAAAAAAATCACATAAAAATGGAATTTTATAAATAACAGATGTGAGCATTTTTTGTGAAAAAATGATTGGTTTTTAAAATGTTCAAAGTTTTTAAGGAAAAAAACAATCTGATTCTGTTTGCTTATTTTGGTTTTGCTTTTCTTCTTTTGTTCCTGTCTCTATTTTCCTGAGGGTAAAGGGCAAATAAAATTTTCCTGGGGAAGACAAAAAGGAAAAGTATTGTCTTCATTTTTAACATGGTGAAATGAGCACAGAGAGGCTAAAGTCAAGAAGTTTCCACAAAACTGGGGTACCTCAGAAAGGCCGCTGTCCTCTTCAGGTACTCACTGTTACATGGTATAAATCCCACTGGCATTATTTACCTGTAACATGTCTAGGAATTATTTCCATTGGACAAAATAGGGTTTGAAGATGCAGAAAATGCTGTTTTTCAGTGTTCCCAGCACTGAGTCAACACTTCTGATAGCCTCCTGCTCTGTCGCATGAGGATCTGGGTGGCACTGATTACAAACCTCCTGAAACTCCAGCTCCCCACATCTCCCTTCTCTAGCCATCATAAGGACAATAATCTCCATGCATAGGTATAAAATTGCTCATGTATAGATAGATATAAGCTACTAACTGCCAAAGTTGACTTGCAGCAGAGCCACTGTGTGCCCTCGAGTCTCCATCCCGGGGCCTGTTGTAGCTCCATGCCAGACGTGGGGAATTTTGCGCAGCAAGATCCTGACCCGATGTGGGCTGAGGACATGACCAGGACACGTACGTGCACTGTGGAAGTCTAAAGTGCTGCCAGTGCCAAGCACATAGGCACCATCCCAGGAGCTGAAGGCTGCACACCAATACTGCTCTTCGGCCCCCTATTCCCACCCATGAGTACAGATTCAGCTCGAGGCTTCTCAGCTGTGTAGCAAACCACTGTTTTCCTCTCCCAGGATAGGAAGACAAAGGCAGAGGCAGCCCACTTTGCCAAATGGAGGGAAAATAAAATGGGATACTGGGTTCCTCTGTGCAAAATCCTGGGGATGGAGGCATGTCACTCCCAGCCCTGCCTCTTTGCCAGCCACAGCTGCTGCCACCTCGGCCCTGAGCCCTTCCTGGGTGGAAGCAGCAGCCACCTGGCTTTGCGTGGCCGTGGCAGAGGTGATGCAGGCAGCAGGATCCAGGATCCCGAGCTGCTTTCCCTGGTGTGCTCTTCACCGTGCCGATAAAGAGCTCCTCTAACCACCGACACTGTTTTTGCCTCCCTTCTCCATGCCAATCACCCTCTGCTCATGCTTACAGACTCTAGAGGAGATATGAGCCATTGCAGCTCTTCCTAATGCTCTTAGTCTGTACTGCGATTCGTGGTCTCCAGCTGGGCATGCCCTTCTGTCTCAAGCTCTCCATTATCTCTACGGAGAAAGCGCTCAGCCCTCCCTAAATTTCAGTCTGGCCTGAATGACTTAATTCTTTTGGCAAGTTCTGCTTTACAGAAAGTGGCGATTTCCAGCTGCCACTTGGCCACAAACTCTCCTTACGATCTTACAAGCTGGCTGAGGACAAACCTGCCCAGCCCGGTGGAGCCTGGGCTGGAGATTTGGGGTTCAAAAGTGCAGCCTCTGGGTCTGTTTGACAGATGACTGGGTGGTTGCAGAAAGTGAAGCAAGCAGCAGCCCCCACCTCGCCATCATCGCAGGGAACTGGCTGGGATGTACTACAGTGTTTTGGCTTTGTAACACATCGATGCGTGTTTCCTACAGCAGACATAGTCTGATGAGAGCTGGCAGGGGCTACAGCACGTGTAAGCTTCTGAGAATTTAGCTGCCCAGCTCTAACAAGTCCCTCCAGAGTATGTCCAAACTAGAAATTCACAAGTTTGACTGATATAATTTAGGAAAGAAAAGGGCATATTCCTGACATCAGAGTAACCTTGTCAGCAAATTCACATCCCTGCTCCTGAGTGCATACAAGCCAGTGCTTTGCAGCATGATGGAGGTCTTTTTCTCCCTTTAGAAAACGAGCCAAACAACAGATTAATTTCATTATCCTTGAAAATACTGGCTGAGCCATTTCTGCTGAATCTTTAACCAAAAAATAAATAGATCATCAACCAAAGACAGATATCCTCCATAGATGGTTTTAGTGTGAAGGAAAGTATGGAAACATTTTAAGTGCCTAAAATAGTGTTTTCCAAAAGGCAATTTTACATTCTCATGGATGCAATGCAGTGCCATATTTCCCAGTAACAGTGATACTATTGCAGGCATCTGTGCCACACCTTTTGCCAAAGTACTTCTTCAAGGAATAGGAAAAATGTTTCACAAGTAGTGTGTTAAAAATAATCTCACTCGTCTTAACCCATTAGCAGTGAAGTTAAATATGCTTCAGCATGGGATCTTCCCCCAGCCGCTCAAATCCCATTATCCAAAGGACCTCCTGTGTGCTGTCTTCCCCTCCCCTACAGAGACAAATTAAGCTGTCCCTATCCCATTCCCATCTTCCCCTTCTCACAGCTATAGTGAGGGAGTTTTACAGTCCAGAAACCAACTGAGCTCAGGCAAAACTCAGTGGCTCTCCTGCTCACTTGGAGGCATCTAAGAGAATAAAGTGTGGTCTGGGGCTTCATCATGAACCAGCATTATCCTTGAGGTCCTTTAAAGCAGCCATAATCAGCAGCATCCTACGAATGTAGTTCCCATATAATTTTTCTTTTTGACAGCAATGTCTAATCTACTGAATAATAAAATCCTGTAGGATTCACAGCTCATTGGGGATTACCTGGATTCATTGAGAAAAAAACTTCTGCCAAAATCTTCACAAACAGATCCCTGAGAGGGTCAAGGAACTGGGTCTATGGCAGAAGGAGAAGGATCTTTCTGTGAATTAGAAAGCATTATTGCCTTTTGCATATGGATGCATTGAGGTGAGGAGGTTAAGTGACATACCCAGGGTTACAGAGCAGCCAAGTGGTAGAGCAGAAAAAGAAATACAGATTCCTATTTGTCTCTAGTTTCTATTCTTTCATTCGCTGATACCTTCGAATCTGTAGTTAACGTCGCTATAATGCATTTAGGAGTGAATGACAAATAAATATTTTTTCTTCTGGGCAATAAAGATGAGATGATTTTGCACAGTTGTAAAATTCTGTTTTGTATAAAGGATTCTTTATTTTATAATAGCAATTAGAGTGTTTGTTTGTAGGATTTTCTTGGGGTAGAAACTTCAGAAGAAGCATTGCTTTGAGCTAATCATTTAGCAAAGGACAAAGATGCTTTAGATTGCTGACTTGTTCTATAGTTAATGGTTCTCTCAGGCTTTTCTCTGTCAAATGTGGCAACTATGACATCAAATGTTATCTCTGTAAACACATGCCAACTCAAAATAGCACATGGTGGGGAAGGACGAAGAGTTCCTTATCCTATATTTTAGGCAAGATTATGGTCACTAGCGTGTTCCTCTCACCATGGAAAAAAAATAGACTTCAGGTTAACTATGCTTGCCGAAAGTTAATTTTTAAAAGTAAATGACCGATCTGACAAACCATTCTGCTTTCACATTAGCCACCTTAGGGGATCATACACTGAGTGCATAAAATATGGAATTCTCATTTCTGGGATGCCAGAATTTGAGTTCTGATATATTATTTGCAGAGGATCACTATGGACACGAGGATAGCTACTGCTATTAGAGACTTTTTTCCAAAGATTCCGCAGGACAGCAGACTGGCAGTTCAGAGACCCAGACTGTTTTGTTGATTTGCCACTGATCTGCCATGTGACCTTGAGCAAGTCTTTTCACTTTTCTCTAGCTCTGTTTCTCCTCCTACAATTTGCCTTATCTATTTAAATGGCAGCTTTTCTAAGCAGGGAATTTCTCACCTTGTGCTAGCTAGCCGTGCTTAGCTGAATGTGAACCCGTCTTCTTTAGGATTATTGTATTGCAAAGCCAGCAAGTAACACTACCAATTAAAAGCACTACTGTAAAATACTAATAAGCTATTTTTCCAGAGGGGATCTTAGCTGCCATCGGAGGAGCAGTAATACCCCCTTCTCCAGTACTTTACTTCTGCTGCTCTTCCTATCCAGGACCTGAAGTTGTGACATGGCATCACCAACACTGCCACTTTACAGACAGGTTTTTGGGGACAAGCATCAAAACCATGAAGATGTGAGGTGCAGCAGTGTGAAGCAGAGCTGGCCAGACTTTGGCTGCTGAGCTGCACTTGGCTTAGGAGCAGGTCAAATCTCTCCCATGCTGGGCTTTATCAAGGAGGCCAAGAGGTGCTCCTAATCCTGGCCATGAGTGAAAGTGAGCCTGCAGAGCTGCCAAGGTTTTCCTCTGCTGGCAGTGCTGGACCTCAGCCATCCATGCTCACAGCCCCAGGTTGGCAGTATGCATCGTCCCCAGGGTTGGGGATGGCCAGCAGTGGTCAGCTCCAAGGAGGATCAGGCTCCCAGGCAGCACAGCCTTGCTGAGCCACCCCGAGCAAAGCCACAGGTATTACTGCTCTCTCCCCTTTAACCTGCACACTCAGCCTGAAGTGGCAGAGGACAGAAAACCTAGGTGGTTCACAGCCTGCAAAGACCCCTGCGCCTGAGGAGGCAATTTAGAGGCAGCTGAATGACATGCCTGCTCGGCAGCGAAGAGCCACAGCCTGCCCTAGTTTTTCTGGTGTGGACAGTTGTCACTGGCTGTGTCTCATAATGAAATGCACTGTGAATAAGAACAGGTTTGGTGTATAGAGGCTTGTCATGCACACCTTCAGAGTCCTGGGTAACAGTGCATCTCTCCAGAATACATATGCAAGCCCCTCACATATCCATTTAGCAGGGCATTTGCATGTGTGGCACCTATTCCTGAATGATGGAAAAAGTATAAAATAAAAACCACCCTCAGGACAGGCTTTTCTTCCTTCTTCATGGCACATTATCTGTAGACATCTCTGAGCACGCAAGCAACCTGTACAGCCTGTGGAGCCATACCTGCCAGGCCCTTGGTTAGGGACTGTGACCTACAGACCAACGGTGCAGGGAAGCGCTGTCTTCCCACAGAATCAATGGCATTAAACACAGGTTGGAGGGAGGAGGTTTTCTGAGGCTGAACCATGATTTTTCACTGGAAGGTATGTTTTGGTAGGGGGTATAATATGTGCTGCAGCTTATGTTGACTTTGGCCTAGTGACTTATTATCCTAACTAGGAGATGTTTGTAAATATGCCCAGAAATATCTAATATATTTTACAAGCCAGGCGCAAGCTGTCAGCCTGCAGCACATCCATAGCAGAGCTGTTTCCTCTTTTTTATAAATTAGACAAATCCTCAGACTATTTAAGGCAGCAGTTCACTTCACAGAACAGGGTTTCTTAATACAGGTCCCAGAAGAAATGCTCCTACCTACCTCATCGGCACAATTTTGGGAGCTGAGGCTTTCTCCCAAAAAGGTTGTTCAGCGCACACTCGCCGTCCTCACAGCATCCTTTTGCCAGCCAAGCACACGCCTCCCCGCTCCATCTGCAAGCTGGGAAGAGTCAGCGTAGGGGAGTGCAGGCTGTGCCTTTCTCGCGTGCACACACAGCAAATCCCAGAGCTTTCTGCCTGGAATCCCCCTGAGTCAGTGAACAGCTGGGTTTCTATCCCAGTCAGGAGGCAGCTCTCGGAGGAACATCTGGCTCTGGTCTCTATCTTGTCTGCTGCTCCTTCACACATCTACTTCCTTAAAAAGGGCTTACTGGGGGGAGCAGGAGGGGAAACTGGCTCCAGGTACTTTTGACTGCTTAAAGAGGACCACCCTGTTGCACTGTCAAACAGAAGTTATATATTTCCTGCAAAAAAAATAACACTTAAATAAGGAAGACAATTAGTTGTAGTTGCATTTGCCTATTGCAATACAACTCCAGCGTCTTGGGAATGACTGGGAGGTTTACGTGCAAGAACGCTGCGTGCTGATCGCCTTCTCTTTAGTTTGAGCTCCGAGGGTGTTAAAAGGGCAGAGCGAAACCTTTGGGTGTTTGGAGGAGTTGTATCAAACACTAAACAAGGATGTCAGTCCACCCAGCCTTCCACATGAAACCCTTGCTTTGCAAATTGCCCCAGAAGAAGTTAGTGGCAATCTTTTTAGAGGCTCATATTGCTTAGTGTGAATAACAGTGGTTGAGTGTCTTCTCTGACAATTTCCAAATAAGTGCAAGCCAAATGAGAGAGGAGAAGAACAAAGGACGCTGCTGTGGGGCAATAGATTTGAGGGAAAAAATTGTGATTTTGTGGTCAGTCAAATATGGAATGTGCTGATGGTTCCTTAAGATTTTCTAATGGAAAAATCATAAGCTGCAAATAGTTAAATCAGAGTCTCTATTTCTCAGCAAACATCTTAAATTACACATAAAAATCTCTTAAACGCTTCAGCTTAAGGGAGGCCCTGGCTAGCTCTAGATCCTTCGCCTTTTGGGGATTTTGCAGCAGACCACCCACTGGGAAAATGAAAAGTTGGCATCTTTACCACCGTGGCACTTTTTCTGGAGATGGGCACCTAAAATGCTGTGCTTTTTTCCCTGGGGAGACAAAATTAAACGGTCTAGCCTGGTCAACATGATTTGACAAAGTAGGGAGGTATAAATCACCCATGACATGACTTTCTCTAAACTATTAGGTACTCTATTTACATGTATTTGGACCAAATGTTCTGCTTCACCCCGCTACTTACACGTAATGTAATCAGCCCACACTTGTGCAAATAAGTCTACAATTTCACGCAGAGACATGCTATATGCTGTAGATGCCTTGTCTCAGATAATGAGTGAGTTGTATTAATTATTATAAATCTGTCCCAGCCTATTAAAGTCTTTCCTTAATGATGTTGCAGTCATGTGGCTGCTTCATTCTGAGTCAGTTTCTCCTGTAGCTACGCTTGCTTTTTTAATTGAAACCTTTTGCAGCACTTAGTAGAGGTAAGCTATTTCCAGTTTATAGGCCAACAAGCCACTTTATCTTTAGAGAGCTTTATGAAGATTATGCTATTCATCTGTATAAAAGGCCTGGAGTTGAAACTTCTAGTGTTATGTATGAGGAAAAAAAAATAATAATGCATGTATTATGGCAAATAAGTGCCAAATAAGGTATAAATTAAAGATTTAGTTTGCTGCCCATATACTGAAATGATCTTCTTCCCCAAGTCAGCTGAGTGTTTCACTACTAGCAACAAGCTTTTATCTTCACACCACATTGTTTTTCTAGTTCAGGTAAAAGCAGGTGAAAGTGGTACCTGACAAAGTACTTCTGAACCAAGCCTGCATGGCATGTGAACTACGCAGCACTTTCCAGCTGCCTGCCTCCTCTGACGCACACCAAGGACTTGACAGGAGTGTGTGGTTCTCTCTTAGCTTGCTTGCATGCCTGCTTTCCTTCCCATGGTTGGATGTATATCACTATTCAACATGGCTTTGACTGCTTAGAGCATTATACCAAACTAGACGGCCAGGATATGCTCCTGGATATGAAGGTCTGGAAGCATCCCAGATCCAGTTTAAACACAGTCTTAGTGGCTTGACCTTCTCCATGTGCCTGAAACATGAACTAGCTCTGGTGTCCTGCATTTCACTGAGTTCAGCAGATGCACAGCCAGTCTGACACCCAGTTAGCTGGTCTCACCTTTAGGAGCTGCCATTTTGCAGAATGGGCCAGTAACACCACAGCCAAAAGCCCTGCTTGTAGAAAGGTCCAGGAGACATGGCGTGTCTCTGTGACCCTCTGTGCTGAAGGCACAGGATTGTTCTGCACTCACATGCATAGTATCCAGCAACTGTCTCATCTGCTTGGTGCAAGGGACTCAAACCCAACTCTGTCCCCAGCTCCCCTGGGGTTGTACTGTCTGCTCACAGAGGGACTTGGGAGAGAAGAGTTCTCTTTCAGAGGAAAGAGAGGTCCCATCCATAAACACTTCACATGGCAAACAGGAGAGCAGGAAGCAGATGAAAGATGAGTTAGTACAGTATCTCCAGGTGACAGCAACTCTCGCAGGAGTCTGTCAGCTACAGTCTCAAACATCAAGATCCCCGTGGGATACTGTAAGCCCGTCCAGCACCAGTTACTAAGCTAGATTGCACGGCAGAGTTTTAATCACAGAGGCCACTGAGCCATGATTACATATCTAATGTCATGCCCTTAAGAGTTGAGTAGTGTTGGACTATAGCATTATGCACAGATGAGTGTCAGATGCAGTGTTGAATTTCTTGCCAGGGTATCAATAACGGCTTTTTGTGATTTTATACTTTTCACTCATTTGGCTGAAGTCCATGTTTGCAGCCTCAAATCAGGCATCTCCTAATGGACAGAATGAGGCTTTTCTTTGCTCCCCCTGGGAGACCTCAGTGCACTGAGGGTAACTCCTCGAGCAGGAACCTTCTCAAAGGGAGGCACCCACAGTTCCCTCCAATGGAAATGGTGGCAGGACAGGACTTGTGGGTTTCTCCTTAAGGCCCGTGCTAGGCTCTGCCATGCTCTTTGTAACAGCCTGGCATTCGTAATCCCCTGGGATAGTCAGGATGGGCATTCTGCCCACAATGCTCCACATGCTTTTCTTGCATGTCTATGTAAACTAAATTTTAAAGTTAAATTAATCAGGTGCCATGAAGAATAACAAAGAATAAATTATGAGAATCATCATTACCTTTATAGAAGCTGCATTAAGATACCAGCTTAGCTGTCCCATTTTCCTTCCGCAAGCTTATTTCAACTAGATTTCTTTTAAGAAAGTGAAAGTCTGCCATTAAAATAAATTGGTAAAACATAACTGCTTGGGTGTCATCACCAAAGAATGAGATTCAGAATTATCACTCCTATAACATAGCACCCCTGAGCTGATCTAGAGAGCACAAAGACTTTCCTTAATATGACCACACATTGGCTTTGGTGGCATTGTATTTGACAAAGGTTTCTTCTTGTGACAGTCTCTGCATGAGACATCTCACAGGAACCAGAAATAAGATCTCTTTTCTTCTTCTCAAACTGCTTCTTATTTTCTTCTTACTCCTCCTTTGGCTTCATTTCTCCAGTCAGAAGAGAAAAGTAAGGGAGTTGCTCTGTGATTTCTAATACAACGTGTTTCTAACATGAGCAGACAGCTCTAACACGAGTTGTTGTCTGCTCGTGTCCACAGCTTCCAGACAGAGTCAGCATGGTCTTTGGAGGCCAGGCTGTAGGTTCTCTTCCTTACCCCATGAAAAGCCTTCACAGAGCATCTTTGGAAGATTTCCTCCAATTTTAATTCATTCATTTCCCCTACACATCGGACATATGCTGGTCCCAAACAGTTGACCAGTTTCTGTGGCAGGAGATAAAATATTTTATGATTGATTGGGTTTTTTTTCCCAGGCACAGTAGAACCTACCTGGTTATTCTCCTTGCCCAGCCAAGTGAGATGAAATGAGCCTGTCTAAGGCCATAAGAAGGGAAGCTGTTCCCAGTTCTTTCTCCCGAGCCATGGAGTCTGGTCCTGATTCAGCATGACCTGCCGGCACACGCTCCATTTTTTTTGCTGCCTTCCAGTGCAAGATGAGCATCTGCTAATTTTACCTTGGAAGCTGATGGGATTTAAACATATGCATACATGCCTCATTGAATCGATGAGTGCATCACAGCTTCTGCTCCTTCCAGCATGAAGGAGGAAAACACTACACTGACCAGTGCAGGCCCGTAATATTGCCATGCAAACAACGCTTGCTCAGGTCCCCAAGCTGTGTTATTTATGTCCCCAGAACTGCCAGTTCTACTAGAGGGCATTTGAGTGGTCTCAAATGGCAGTGCCGGGCCATCACAAGAATTAAGCACTCCATTGTCATGGAGAGAATTGTTAGAGCTGCACTCCAGTTTCAGAAGGCTTTTTGTTAAGAAGACAGAAAAATGCAACATTCCCTGCACCCGAGACAATTAAAAGGAAACACCCTGTAAGAGGCCGAGAGCCTCACTATGTCAGCATTGAAGCTGCTTCTCAGGGTAATTAATATCCCTTTTTCTTGTGGGGAAAAAAACCCCAAACCACACACACACCCTTGTCAGTGTGTCCACCCAAACCACCACACAGTGGGAGCCATTTTCCCTGCTCTGTATCAGCAGCTGAAGTTTTGAACAGCATCTCAGGTGCATGCACCAGGACTTAAAAAAATGACCTGTGCTATGAAACATCCCACCCCATGTTCTTTGCTCAGACTTGCTGAGCCATAGCTGTTGACATGTGAGAATGGCTGTCACCCTGATCGTGTCACACCAACATTATTTGTCAGGGATGTTGCCAGTCACCCACTGATTACAAGCTGAAGTCTCTGACCTCCTGGCTCAGCCAGCAGTTACAAGTACATCAAGTAGGACAAAGGTGTCCCTTAACATCCAAATAAACCATGAGAATAAAGCCCGACTGCATGTTGATGTTAACAAAACACATGGAGTATTTTTATCTCTGGAAAGCTATTTCCTATTTGTAATACTACTTGAAACTGCTTCCAAGTCTTCATTTGATGTTACTCTTATTCATATATTTTATGTGTCTTGTTTTCATTTTCCAAACATGTTTATTAAAAAATGTTCTCAGGCTAATGGCCCTTGTGGTAGGAATTTCTGTTTTGGGGGAAAAATACCAGAGATGGAGGTCTTTGCCAGCAGGATGTGAAAGCTGAAGGAAATAACAATGACTGGGGCTAGAGATTTGTCACAGGGAGTTAGAATGAGAAAATTTACAGTCTGGCCATGAGACAGTCCAGGCTAAAGCCATGAATTTATAGGAACAATTGCCAAAAGCTGGATATTATTATTTTAATCAAACTCTGTTTTACTTTGCACAAAAAAAAAAAAAAAGTGAATTGCCAGAGACTTTGGCTCCACAGATAGAGGAGAAAGGGCAGAAGAGCCACCTCCATCTACACTGCTCTTCTCATCTCGGCTGAGGAGTGGGAAGCACGCATGACCTTCCCTGGAGAAATCATGGGAATTCAACCGCCCTGAACCTCATAGGGAGAGTTTCTGCTTGCTTGGGAACTCCCCTTGCACTCAGCACTGCCAGCTCAGGCTCTGCTGACTTCAAAGGAGCACCAAACGGGCTGGGACCCACTCTCACACCGACACACCGCCCTTGAGACTGGCAAGGAATCGCTTCATCCCTGAGCTCTGCATCCATCAAGCGGGTGCAAGAATTTGTGGCTCAGGAGGTACAGGGCTTGTAGATTCCTGCTCCTCTCCAGATAATGCAGCCTTGAAAGTGCCCGACAAGGATTTTCATAAAGGAAAGGCTTTATGCTTCTTTATGCTTGCATTGTCCCGGCGACCTTAACTGTTGTTAGTGGTTTTTTTTAATTGAATGAGAGAAAAGAGTTCTCTTCACTTTTCTCTTAACAATACGAGGTCTGGATCTGCTGGAAAATTACTTGTGAGACCTCTGGTTCTCTATTTGCACAGAAGTAGCCACTTATATTTATTGCTTTACATATGGCCACAATCCAGCAAATCACTCAAGCATGTGAATAACGTTAAGCATGGAAGTAGTCCCCCGTGAGCCAGTGGAACCACCACCACACTAAATATATACATCAAGTGATGAGCCTGGCTCCACCCTCGTGTTTTCCCAAGTGCTGCCATTTCTCCACATACACACCCAGAAGGCCAGGGGCTTGCTCCTCGGGTTCCTTCCAATTGCATAAAACTCGGTCGCGGATTTAAACTGTGGGCTGCATCGATTGCTACGTGCTCATTGATCCTTGCCCATGCCCCCCCACCGAGGCTGCGCAGCGCTGCGCTCCCTTCGGATTAGATATTCTTTCTTTCTTCCCTTTAATATCGAGAAAAGTACGCAACGAATTTGCAGGAGGGGAGCCTTGCTGAGTTTTACAGGACCTTGCT
>NW_010316864.1:0-5616 GCF_000700745.2 Antrostomus carolinensis | reverse complement strand
CAGCTCTGGCCCAGCTCAGCACCAGGACAGAATCAAAGGGTGTGGTGGGAGGACACTTATGGATGGTTCTTCTGTGAGGTCAATGAGGTGGGTGCACAGAGATCCCATGGGCACAGGGGGTACCTGTCTGCTGAAGCATTTGTTGGGTTGTCAGGGGGATGCTGGCGGCTCCAGGTACTCCGGTCCCCCCGTGCAGACCAGGAGATCTCACCCTCGTCCACTGCTGGAGCATGTGGCAGCAGCACTGCCTGTAATGTGAAAGGACAGGCAGTAAAAGGCTGTGATGGGATCATAAATATCCATTAAACCAGCTTTTAATCTCTCCTGCTAACAACAGGGATGCCAGTGAGCGAGAGACAGGATCCTGGCAGGTTGCGTGTGGGGAGCAGGTGGCACACAGACCGCAGGGCACCCCGGCATCACGCCGCGGGCTCTCCCTGCCTGGGGAGGGGCTGAGCCAGCTCTGCAGAGCCTGGAGCTGCGGGCAGTGCCCGGGGACGGGAGGGCACGCTGCCACACTGCCTTCTCCTGGGACAGAGCTCCAGCCTGGCACACAGCCCTGGCCACCAGCTGCGCAGGACCTGGCATGACACCGATTCACCAGGGGAGATACAGTCTGTTCCCAGATAAGAAGGTGAAGCCACAGCCCCTCTTCCATCAGCATTGCTCCAGCAGAGGAGAAAGTGGGTCTGTCTGCCTTCCCTCGGAGCAGAGCCGTGTCCGAGCTCTTGGAGGCTCTTGGAGGTTCTTGGAGGCTGGAGGTTTCACAGAGGGAAAAACCTCCTCTCCATCACTCCCCAAATAAAACCCCATGTAGAGCTCCTCAAGGAAACTCTGTCTGGATGCTGCTGCTCATCCCCTGGTACATGGACCTGGCTCTTGCATCCAGCTTGTCCTGTTTCCGAGCACAAAAGACTCTTCCTGGAGCTTCTCTGGGTAACAAGGACATCCTCTTTCCTAACTCCTATTGAGATTCTCTCCACTTTGTGTATGTCCTGGTGTGAGCTGGGTCAGAGCTGGTTCTTTTCAGCAGATGGAACAGTGCTGGGGTTTGGGTTCAACTGGGATTTGTCAGGAGAGAAACGCTGAGAACATCCCCATGTTGCATTTGTGTCCCTGGCACTGAAGGACTTTGTGTTTGTCCATCTGCAAGCGCAAGATCTCAGGGGGGAGGAATATTGACATGGATCAGCTCCATGGACATTGGGCTCTGCCAAGGGCTGTTCCATCTCCTGTCCCCCATGGGCAGGAGATTAATGAGGGGCTCTTCCTCTCTTGCTCTCTCTGGCTTTCACTCGGGCTCTGGCTCTCCCGGGATTGCGGTTTCGGGTCGGGATTGTTCCTGTTCCGGGAGAGTGATCTGGGAACGGGCTGGGCTTGTTCAGCGGGTGATGAGCAATGGCACTGGGTGACACACCTTTGAATATTTTATTACTATTCTTATTATAATTATTATTTTACTATCAGTATTATTTTAAGTTTGATTTTATTTCAGTGATTAAATTGTTCTTCTCTCACCCTATGAGTCTCCTTCCCCTTGTCCCCCAGTTCTCTCCCCCACCCCCTGGGCAGGGGAGTGAGTGAACAACTGTGTTTGACTGCTGGCCCAATGCTGGCCCAGTACTAGCCAAGTGAAACCTCCACAGTGTGCAATGCCTTCACCTTCCTCCCTGCCAGCGCTGCCCCTCACTATTTGTGGCTGTGCAGCATGGAGCAGCCCACACCTGGTTGTCCTTCCTCTGGTTTCAGTGTAGGACAAAGCGCCCCTGGATTGCTGCTGCCTCTGACATGATGCTCTTTCCTGGAGCCAGAGCCAGCTGCAAGATGGAAGCTCCCTCCCCTGGGAGCCTGGGCTCTTCCCAGTGCAGACTTTTCCATAATGTACAAATTTTTTTTTATTTTTTTTTTTAGGGAGGGGGAGGGTGGGAAATTCCACTCAGAAATATCAAAATGTTTAGCTGGGTTTTGATGCTGCTGAATCATTAAACAGTAAAATGCTAGATAGAATAGAAACAGAGGTTTGAAGTAATATGATAATATAAAAGCTCAAATGGAATGAAACCAAATGATAATGTTAAATTGAAATGTTCATCTCTCATTGGAAAGAATCCTTTTGACGTTATTGAAACAAAATGTGAAAGTTGAAATCATTTGATTTGACACTTCCCCATAGAAAAAAAAAAAAATCATCAGGATCGACATGTTCCCAGGAGATGTTCAGATTTTAAAAGCTGCTCTGCTGGAAAAATGTTGCCAGACAGAAATAAGACAGAGCAAAGGAGCTGGTTTCTCCCTCTGGCCCCTCTCTGAGCCAGTGGTTTGACACAGAGAGAAGATTAATTCAAGGGATGCTCCAAAGAGACAGGGCAGGTGCTGCCCGTGACCCCACTTCTTTACCAACCTGCATCCCTGCTCCGTGCCCAGGGAGAGCATCAGCCTGACTCTGCTCCATCCCCACCCCGGCCACGCCAGCCAGGGACTTGTACCTCACCCTGTTCCTCCTGCCTGTGTCTCTCCCTGTTCCTCATGGCTGGCAGCAAGCGCTGTCGGCAGCAGCACAGCAGCTCAGGCGGGAGGTTGTTCTGCAGCAGCAGAGCTGGTGCTCTGGGATTTCACAGCCCATCGACTTGCCCAGTCCTGTCTCTCAGCATTTTTATTTTATTTATTTATTTCCATGACCCCTCTTCAGTCTGGCACACTTGCCAGAGCAGGACTTGCTCTGAGATGCTGATCCGGGTGGTTTGCACCCCTCTGGTATTTTCTGGCTTGCCCATCATGGAGGGGGGTGATGAAGGATGCCCAAAGGTAGTGATAGCCCAGCCAGAAGTGAGACCCACCCCCCTCTGCACATGCTTTGATAACCCGGCATCTGCCTCCAGAACATACTGCCCTTGGGGTGCACAGAGCCCCCAGCCAGGACCACTGTCCCAAACCCCCCTCCCTTGGCATTTTACCTCCAGCCTGGCCTGGAAGAACAGGTATCTCCATCCTCCCAAGCCCCCTGCTCCTCACCACCACATCACTAGGTCTCCAGGGCTTTCCCAGGCTGGCAGGGAATGCAGGAGACCTGGCAGTGCCAGCACAGCTTGGGCAGCAGAGAGCTCATCTCCTCAAACCTGGCTCCCTGCACACCAGAAAAGCCGTCCCCGCAGGTGGCTCTGCCAGGGGTGGGTGCCCAGAACACCCAGCAGCACCCAGGATTTCTGTCTCTGCCGGGTGACAGCAGGATGTAGCTGGGGCCAAGCTTCCCCCCTTGGCTTTCTCTCTCCTCTCCAAGCTGCAGAGCTCACCATGGCCAGGGCTGGTGCTAATGAAGATTTCCTGGAGCGCTGGCTTAGCAGAAAATGATTGGTTACACCCGAGCTCGTAATTAAAAAAAAGGAGAGCGAGTTCACTAATGGGTATTTATTTGACTGTTACCTTGTCATGTATTTATCGATGCAGATAAATTCAAAATCATTAAATGCTTTACGGGGCCTGACAATTTACAGCCCCTGTCAGTGCTCCACATCCAGCCTCTGCGGCGGTGCAGAGACACGGCCACAGGCAGGGAACCCATCCTGGCTCCTGGGAGGGGGTCAGGAGCAAGCCAGGGTGTGTGGAGTCAGAGGGGCAGCAGCCCAGGACTAAGGGTGCTGTGTGAAATGCCACTGAGGAGATGCTGTGTCACAATCTCTGCTCCACAGGGATGTGCAGCCACAGTCTGGGTCTGATGGGCACCTTCGGTGGTATGTAAAGTGCAGGTGGTGATTGGAGCTCCTGGCATGATCCACTGTGTCCCCCTGTTCCCCACAGCCCCCAGCCCTCACTCAGATAACCCTGTGTGGATGACAGCCCCAGGCAGATGGGGATGGAGATACCTTGGGGCAAGGAGGGACTGAAAGAATTTGACACACACACAGAGTCCCAGAATTGCCTCGATTGGAAAAGCTCTTTAAGATCAAGTCCCATCATGAACCCAACACTGACAAGTCCCCGACTAACCCATGTCCCTCAGCACTATGTCTACACGACTCTTCAATCCCTCCAGGGATGGGGACTCCACCACTGCCCTGGGCAACCCCTTCTAATGCTTCAGAACCCTTTCAGCAAAGAAATTCTTCCTCACATCCCATCTCAACTGCCCCTGGGACAACTGGAGCCCATTTCCTCTTGTCCTGTCCCTTGGTCCTTGGTTGAACAGACCCACCCCCACCTCTCTCCACCCTCCTTGCAGGGACTTGGACAGAGCCAGAAGGTCTCCCCTCAGCCTCCTTTTCTCCAGGCTCAGCCGGGAACTCAGCACACTTGTGCTCCAGACCCTTCCCCAATTCCATTGCCCTTCTCTGAACATCTCTATGTGCAAGTGGAAACCTCAAGCCAAGCACACAGGACCTGTCTGGCATTGCTCAGAGACCAAATATGAGCCAACATGACCACAGGACAGGGCAAGTCTGTCTTCTTCCTTGGGGTGGAAATCACAGAATTGTAGTGATCTCAAAGGACTTTTCCATTCCATGTTGGAAAAGACCTTTAAGATCACCGAGTCCAACCATAAACCTAACACCACCGATTTCACCTCTAAATCCCTTTCAATGCCCCCCCATCACAGAGCTAATGAAGACAGTGGTGGATGAAGGAAGGATGAACATTTTTATCGGCTCTGTAACAAGCAGCAGAGGCTGCCCAAAGCAGCCACAAATCTCAGGAGAGCATCTCTCTAGAGACTTATCAGGTGTGCAAGGGGAGAGAGAGGCATCTCTTGACTCGGTGTTTGCATAGCAACAAGGCCCTGCCTTCATGCTGATTATCCAGCCCCTAATTACCTTATTATTCCTATTAGCCAAGGCAGGGAGCCCACCCCTTGATGGACCCACAGGCATCCCAGGCCTGGACCTGAGTGTGGACATCCCAGGGCACTGACTGCCTGTCACCATCATCTGATAGACCCCTATAGCAGCACCTGAGCCAGCACAGCCTCCTGCCCAGGAACCCCAGCTCCATCCTCAGCACCCAGAGCACGCACCCATGGGTGCAGGTTTGTGCAGCCCTGTGCCCTGTGTGTATTCACACTCTCTCTGTGAGTCCCTGGGTGCAGGGTGCAGCAGCTCTCCCTCCATTTCCCTTGGGATTTTTCAGGGAGATGTTTTACCCCAGAGCTGTGATGTTCCCTGCAGAGCGGCTCTTCCCCTCAGGATCTCTGCACGGAGCAGTGTAAGCAGCAGCAGCCCTGATCCAGGGCAGAGATACAGCTGCTGTGGCACCCATCCTGCCTGCTGCCAGGCCACCATGCCCTCATCACCAAAACCTATCTCCAGGGCTTGGTCTGACCAGCTTCCAATGCAGATGTGGCACCTGCCTCTCCCACAGCAAAACCAAGTCTTGCACTTGGGTCGGGGCAATCCCAGGTCTGTGCACGGACTAGGAGAAGAACTCATGGAGAGCAGCCCTGCTGAGAAGGACTTGGGGGTCCTGGTGAACAAGAAGCTCAACGTGAGTCAGCAGCGTGTGATTGCAGCCTGGGAGGGCAACAGTGTCCTGGGCTGCATCAAAAGAGGGGTGGGCAGCAGGGCGAGGAAGGGGATCATAGGACTAGAGGAAATGGCCTCCAGTTGTCCCAGGGGCAGTTGAGATGGG
>NW_010316863.1:51963-53907 GCF_000700745.2 Antrostomus carolinensis | reverse complement strand
CCTTCCAACCCAGACCTTTCTATGATTCTATAGTCATAGCTTTACATATCATCTGTATCAAGCAACATGAGAATGTCCTACAAATGTGGGGGTTTTTTTCCTAAATGTGTCTTCTACCTTATTTCCCCAAAACTCCTCAAGGCGGCACATAACCATTTATTTCTGACTCTGCACTATACCAAAATTGAACATACAGGGTTTTTTTTTCTCAGTATCCTGTTTCCACTTTCTCCTCAGATATAAATTGTAATGACCTTGCATGAATCATACTGATGTCATGCAGTCTAGTCTGTGGAATAATTATGAAAGCACTGTTCGATCTCTGTCTCCAGGGGCTCTCTAACAGTCCCTTAAAATCTTTGCCACTTCTTTCCACTCTCCAACAGGCTTTTTGGGCAAATACAAAGTCACAGCTTGAAAGAGAATGGAAACTTGTCAGGGTGAATTCAGGCACCTGAAATAAAGAGCATTTAAAATGGGCTTTGTGATTAAACTATTGCTTGGCCAGGTTAGATGTGGCCTTCAGCAAATCAGGGTACACTGAAACCACTATAATTCTTTTTTGCAGCAGTTGTTACACCACTGAGCAATTTGAGAAATTTCAAGATTTGCTACTAGACAACAGCAGAGCATAGCTGAGGTCAAACTGATCCCTAGTACAAAGTCAGTGAAATGCAGCAGCTCTACCAAGTATAGATCCACTCCTCGGAGTTCAGGTACAAGGTTAGAAATTGGTAAGTTAATTGTCCAACATCATGACCTGCAACAAAAGCAGTTGCAACAATTAAATGTTAACTTTATATACCAGGGGAAAGCAAGAAAGATACCTCACCCATCAGTATCTCCTCCTGACCTTCAGCTGGCTGGATATCATCATGCTTAGACTACATTGTTCTGTGACAAATTCAGCGCACAGTGGAGAGAAAGGTTAACCAGACAAAGATCTCAGACCTCATTTGTGAGTAGAAAGTGCTAAACACTCAAGTTCGCCTTATGGACACGGTATTTAACAACCTGCCCTGGAACACTGTTTGCTCCATCTATCCTTGGTCCAACACCCATCCCCTGCACTGCTGGAAACCCCATTAAAGCTGCACAGTTACTGCAGGAAGGTATCTGCAGGCACTGTGGCCGTAGACATGAAAGGACTAGAGAACAGACTTGAAAACAGCACCTGCATTGTCAGAAAGAGCCACGAAGATGATGAAGGGAGTGGAGCATCTCCCTTATGAGGAAAGGCTGAGGGAGCTGGGTCTCTTTAGCTTGGAGAAGAGGAGACTGAGGGGTGACCTCATTAATGTTTATAAATATGTTAAGGGCGAATGTCAGGAGGATGGAGCCAGGCTCTTCTCAGTGATGTCCAGTGGTAGGACAAGGAGCAATGGGTGTGAGCTGGAACACAGGAGGTTCCACTTAAACTTGAGAAGAAACTTCTTTACAGTGAAGGTGACAGAGCACTGGATCAGGCTGCCCAGGGAGGCTGTGGAGTCTCCTTCTCTGGAGACATTCAAAACCCGCCTGGACGCATTCCTGTGTGATTTCATCTAGGTGTTCCTGCTGCGGCAGGGGGATTGGACTAGATGATCTTTTGAAGGTCCCTTCCAATCCCTAACATTCTGTGATTCTGTGAAAGTGAGTGTTAAAAGTGTAACATTGAAATGATGGGCTGAAGTACTGGTGCTGTTTTTAAATCATTTTTGTCCTGCAGTTTATATAATCACAGCATAATTTAAGTTGGAAGGGCCATCTAGAGACCAACTGGTCCAACCCTCTGCTCAAAATAGGGTCAACTTCAAAGTTAGAGGAGGTTGCTTGGGGCTTTGCCCAGTAGAGTCTGGAAGATCTCCGAGGATGGAGGAGCTACACTTTTTCTAGGTAACTTGCTCCAATGTTTGACCACCTCATTTTGTTCTTAGTATGTAACTAGAATTTCTCCTGCTTCAC
>NW_010316863.1:46944-51945 GCF_000700745.2 Antrostomus carolinensis | reverse complement strand
TCCTGCTTCACAGCTTGTGGCTGTTGCCTCTTCTCCTTCTGCTGTGCTCCTCTGAGAAGAACCTGGCTCTTCCTGCTTTTTACCCTCTCATAGGTAGCTGTACACAGCAAGAAGACCTTTCTCTTAAAAAGGCCGAACAAAATGCAGCTCTCTGAGCTTTTCCTCCTATGCCATGTGCTCTATACCTCTAAACAATTTAGTGGCTATTCACTGGACTGACTCTGCTATGTCTATATGTTTCTTATACTGGACTATCCAAAACTAGACATGAATGCTGAATAGAGAGGAAACATCACTTTGCTGAACCTGCTGGCTACACTCCCACTAATGAATACCGGCAGTATGCAGTTCACTTCCAGTTCCACAGGAGTACACTGATGGCTTGACATTCAATTTGTCCTCAGGTCCTTTTCTGCAGAGCTGACCCCTGAGGAACCCCCAGGAACCAGTCACTGACTTCATGTCATGATCACAATCCTTCAAGACTAGTAGTCCAATGAATTTTCCACCCACCTTACAGTACATCTCTTCAAAATCTTTCTCCAATTTGGAAATATATCTCCAATTTACATACCAGGGTACTATGGGAGACTGTGAAAAGCCTCACTCAAGTCAAAGGACTTCCACTGCTCTCTCTTTGTCTGGTCCCATGGACTTGTATATATCCAGGTGATTAAGTGGCCCCTAGGCCAATCTTATTCTCCCATGGATAGTACTTCAGTCCCTCAAACTCTGCCACTAGGAAGGGAGACAGGGAGACCTCAGAGCAGACCATCCTTGGATGAAAATGATAGTTGCTCTGCTACCCATGCTCGAACAGTATGTCCTTGTGCAAGAGTTTCCTGGGGAAAATTTAAGATCAGTTTGGGCCTGATGAGCTCCCTGATTCCTAGGGACATAACACCTGTCTATAGAGATAAAAAATATTGATGTTTATATCTAAAGAAAGGCATTACCATCTGCTGTCTGCTGAAGAGAAATAAGTACTGTGGGATACGCACAAACTCAATTCAGCAAATCACTTGAGGATGGGGTAAACTGGTGAAAGCTCTTTGTCACTTGGTGATGTCTATGCCATGGGAAATGTGAGCACTGAGGCATAAAGATCCCATATGCTTTTCATCAATACTGTCCTGTTCCTTTGTCAACAGTAAGGCCCATCCCAATGGGACACAGGGAAGGGCGAGCTCAGGACTGAGTGGATGCAGTGGGGGAAATCTGAGCAGGAAAAAATGCATAACAGGCTCTTAAAGGTAATTTGTGGCTGTGAATGTCATGGATGAGTTGTGTTTCAGGTGAACTTAGCTGACCTTTCGTGGGTTTTAGATGTTCCACAATTTCACTGAAGGCTCCCCTGCTCCTTTCAGGAGGAGACACAACTCAGTTCTCTGTGCTGTTGGCTATTGTACTTATGCTCACACACCTGTATTTATACATGCAAATGAGCCTTGATAAAAATACGCTTCTCTACAGCACATATTCCTTCTTTCTCAATAACAAACTTGCAACTACCTAAGTTGTAAGTCCATTTCTGACCAATTTCTCATCACTTAACACAATGGTTGTGCTGCCTGTATTGCATTTGCCAACCGCCAAAGCTTTCTTTGGAAATGTAGAGAAACAGAGGAGAAGCCAAAACCATTCACCTGCTGAAAAATCCTATGGTACCTCATATTTTCTTATTTGTCTTTTTTTTTTTTAAATTGAATACTGACAAATAACTTTGACTTCTTACAGACAGGGAGGTGATGTTGATTACCTACGGTAACCTGTGATGCAACAGGTTTAACTTCATGCTCTACCTCCAGCTAAATGCTGAGATTTTTCACAAGCTTCAGCCTTTCAGATGTCAATGTTTGTGTTTTGACACACATTATTGCAGATGAAAGTTTAGTCACAGATGTAGAAACTCCTAAATGGTTTTAGTTATGATATAAACTACAAAATTTACCACTACAAAAGCTTCTCTATTGTAAAAATAATATAAATGAAAATGCTGAGAAACAAACTGGTGGTTGCAATACAATTCATCATTTCTTTCAATTTTTTAAAAACTTAAAACTTCTTTTCATTCCAAAGAAACTTTTCATCCATCACATACCCCAAAAAATTTCAAAGTGACTTTGAAATAAGACCAGCCACACATATATAAAAAAACCCCTTAATATTCTTTGAAAGAGGAAAGAAAAGTCCTTATTTCCAATGTCTTTTTGTGCATGATCTTTTTTTTATCCCCTCTAAAGAAAGCTACCAAGGAACATGGGTGACTTGCTCAGCAGTGATGCCTGTGATATAGAAAGAGCGAAAACACGCAACACTTAAGCAGAAATACCCTGATATTTCTTTGAATACCCTTCACACTACTTCAGTCAAATACATTTCCCCCATTCAAAACAGTAAGGTGCCTAATTGCAGAACTTGCTCCCTACACACAACCATCCAGTTGCCCTGACGTCCCTCTGCTCTTTCCATCCCACTTCGGTAACAGGCTGTGAAAATGAGATCGGGGACACTTGGATGTGTGTGGGAGGGTCAGTTTGCTGTTCTAATTTGTTTGAAAAAGGTTCCAAGAGACATATTGTCTGATTAAACCATTTTGGGAGCCTGCCCTCCATACTGAATTGCAGCTGTCTCTGGGGATGTGGACTCTGAGCACCTGGGCACAGGTGAAAGTGCAGGCTCAGAGCAGGGAGCCAGTGGTGATGTGGTGCATTCCAGGCTGCTTCACTGAGGTCTCTTTGGCGATCCCAAGCCTTCCTAGAGCTCATCATCCTTCTGTTCTCAGTCAGCCTGACTGTAGTAACAACATCAGAAAACATCCTGGAGCTGCATCTTCTCTTGTTTTTTCATGGAGATGAGAGAAGTTCAGATACAGCACAAGTTCCTAAATAACTTCAAGCTACCTTTGAAGTAACCAGTCCTTATTAAATATGTCTGGTCTAAAAGGTGATCACAGAGAAAGCTAACATTAGCTCTGAACTATTGAGCTACATTAGTTGTTTTTGATCTTAATGATCATAAATACAAACTACCTTCTCATATGCCTCCTCCTTTTACACTGCCACCCTGTCCTCTCCATCACCACTTTAGCCTCTCTGGATACTCTCCTTATCTTGATAAGCACCTCCTGTGCTCTGCTTCTTCCCTGTCTTTACCATCAGTGTTCACTGACTGCCCCATCTTGTCAATATATTTTAATGAAGAATTTCAGAAGAATATATGCAAATCTATTTTTTGCACACTTTGTTTAAGTACTTTCCCTCCACTCACCGGTTATCACTCTATTTGTGCATAAATCAGGTTCAACACTTGCAGTGCAAACCTCTGCATCTCAAAAGCACTGAGCATAATTTTCAGCTTCATGGCATCCTTTGGGGATGGCATGTCATCATGCTGTCTCTTAGTAAGATGCAGGACACGATTAAGATCAATAGTCTTGCATAGTGCTAGTTCATCTATACCGAACATAACTTGGGCAGCAGTTACTACTCCTGTACTCATCGCAGAGGAAAGCAATATTTACATATGGGAGACCTCACCTGAATGACCATTGTCAAACTGCATCTCCTTTGACCCCATGGACATTAAGGCTATATCCGTATCAGTGAACCAAGCAGCATCAAATTTTGTAACCCAACTGGGAACCATTTGAGAGACCGTTAGTTGGGTCAAGACAAAATTGTACCAAGAATCATTTACACAACTGAGCATTACTGGGTGTCAGGGAACCTCACTGTGCCCGTTCACTGACACTGCTTAACTTAATGGTATACATGTCATCTGTTCTTACTAACAGAGTACCTTTGCAATGGCACAGCTTTGGTCTCTATACACAGTTTTTGCCATGAGACTGTTTTTTCTACCACAGATGATAATCAATTGCAGCATCCCTGGCATTTTCCAAAACGTTAACTCTCAAAATGTTAGCTGCTGATAAATTCTTAAAATGCTCTAAATAATATCTGTGTTTGTAGAAGTTCAGCTGCATTTATGGACTCTGAAAAGACAATGTGTTCACTTAAAGCTGTCGGAACTGCCAAAAAATATACCTTGAAACAAGCATACCCATGAATTCTCATTAGAGCCCTAACAAGTGAAAAGACTGTAGTGGCGACACATTTGAGGTCAGGGGAGACACAGAGGAAAGACCACATGAGCGAGCACAAGGACCACTCAGACTCTCCAGAGAAAGCACAGTGCTGAAGAAGCTAAAAGAGTTTTATTATAAGCAGCTAAAGACTTATTGCACTGAGCTTGACAACATCTTCCTAAGCTGAAATGACAGAAGGGCAGATAGTTTATGCAGTGTGCAACTGAAGACTAATTAATTGCCCCAAATTCTTCCGCGTAGCCATTTCAATGACTTCAAGGGAGCTATTTTGCCAAAGGTATTATGAGAATATTTTTATTTCAATAAAAGGGCTACTTTGTCGGAATTAATTCCGACAGATGTTTTAGCAATTACAAAATCACTTAACTAATTATCTCAAATACCTTTTTGGCCATCTCCACTGTGATAAACACCTCAAACTAAATTATACTGAGTAAACTGCAGTGGGATTGTTCAAAACCTTGGCTTTGGGAGAGACAGGATGGAAGTTAGTGCTTGGCACTTAATGTCATCAGCATTATAATGATCCAGCTAGAGTATATATAATTTTGTTGCTGACCTTACATTATTATATAATTAAAGTAATTTAAGTAATTACTTGCTAAAAAGCCTAATTTTGTTCATCAACATAAAGACTCTCAAAGCACAGCAATATGAGGGAATTAGATTCCAATGCAACAATTTGGGGAGAATTAGAACCTCCAGTGAATAAAGTGAAATGAGAGTAAGCAGTAAAACAGAAGAAAGGACAGTAAAAGTTCATGAAACCTGGTTACTACTCTCTGTTCTGTCACAGATATTCCCTGAAATGCCCCGGTACTCTTAACATAGTAAGGATTTTCCCCTCGCATGTAAAATATTCACTGTGAGACTTCTAACTGTAAACTTAA
>NW_010316863.1:35004-46913 GCF_000700745.2 Antrostomus carolinensis | reverse complement strand
AAACCAGGCAAGCAGAAATCTCCTTAGAGATGTCTGTAATCAGAATGACTCTTCTGAAGACAATTTTGCCTCTCCCCTTCAAAATAAGATTATCCTAGAAGAATCTAACCAATTAACTCTTTAATTGAGTACATTGAGTATGCAGCAATCTCAGTTATTTCAAGCCATAAGCTCATCCATAAAAATAGCCCACCTCATTCCTGCACAATAATGTCATTTTAAACCACGGAGTTTTTCCTCTGGAGACACGTCTTATTATAAATGATCATATTAAACAGTGGTGTCTTTTGCAAACATTCCAAGAGTTAAAGGAAAGGCTTTGATGTCAAACGAGTGTTACATTTGAGAAACTTCAAGAAAAGTTTTTTGGATTACTGTCAATTCATTATTTCTTTTAGAGGTAACAACCTGCTTGTTTATCTGTGTTCAGACACTGTAAAACTTTCTCTGTCTTTGAACTTTATAAAAATAAAATTTCTATAGCAGAAATTATCCAGATTTAAACCTTGCTTGTGGTTATTCCTGATGCTATTTTGAACTGGATGATGACATGTACCTGCTTTTATGACAGGAGAAAGATACTGTTATAAGTAATCAATATGTTGTTTGTTTAATAACTAAGAAATTGCTTGGGTATATAACTGAGGAATTAATTATTTGGCAGGCCTATGAAACATGCTAATTAAATTTTTAAGTTACGAGAAGCCTACAGAAGTATTTAATAGAAGCAGCTATACTTGAAGAGACTATTTTAGTACTTCAAGCAAGTGTGCCATATTAATAATATAAACTTTCAAAGTACTTTATCTATAAAGCCAGGAGACTTTGATATATACAATCTATATTTTTAATGCAAGTGAAAGAACTTTCAAGCACTCTTAAGAACATCAAGCTTAAGAACTCACAGGACTGCAATGATATTGTGAAGAATACAGGTTTTCCAAAATAAAATTTCAAAGGCATTACAGAACCTGATGCATTAAGAATGGAAAGTACTGGTCAACCCAAAAACAACACTGCAAGCGGAGAAACTCACCACTGACAGTATATATAAGAGAGACAAAGCAAAAGGAGGGTCCCCAGAGAGCTCCCAAGAATCAGACAGTGTTTTGGAATCAAGCCATCAGCCAGACTCAGACATAAAGGGACAACAGAAATTACGTCAATGGCACTTGTAGAAGTTTACTTGTTATTGATGTTGCTTTTATTTGACCATTGAAATGTTGCTGTAAGTTGAGTTTCATTAAAAGCTCATTCCATTAATCCCCAAACAGCTAGACAACGTAAGCTGACTAAGGTAAGACGGAGTCTGTGAGAGATTTAACTTGAATTTAAGATGCTTAATTTTCATTAAACTTTCTGTCTCAAATTATTCTTTAAAAAAATGGAGGTTAAATGACACTGAGATTTTAAGTGAATACTTTTCAGAGCTACTTCATCAAGTAAATGAATTAAAGCTTTCCTTCAGTACAATGATTTACATTACATGATTT
This sequence comes from Antrostomus carolinensis, assembly GCF_000700745.2. Lineage (NCBI taxonomy): Eukaryota > Metazoa > Chordata > Aves > Caprimulgiformes > Caprimulgidae > Antrostomus > Antrostomus carolinensis. Next base: position 45,420 of record NW_010316863.1, on the reverse strand, counting down.
ACTTCTGCCTTCTTGCAAATGCTTCTAGTTCTGCTAGGTCAAAAAAGAGACCCACCTTTCTAAATAGACTTGTCATTAGAACTAGCTGGATTAGAACTATGATAATTATCTGTGCTCCAACTTAGGATTTAATACTGCTTGCCTCCATAATAAAAGTAGGCATGATTTGCATGGATGAGGCAGTTTGTGTCTTCCCCAGGGAATAATGGAACTAATGTGAAGTTTCATTGCTTATTTTTGACATCATTTTTTATATGAAGAAAGAAAAAAAACAGATTTGTGATTAATAACTTCCCTTTCCTTTGTTTGCTTACTTTTGTCAGGTTTTTCTCCAGGGCATGGTAAGAATCTTTACAGTATGACACTAATAGGACCGTCACATCTCTGAAATTGCATTGTATAAACAATTACATGTAATTCAGTTTACGGTTTCCTCAGAGGCTTCCTCAAAGGCTGCATTATTTGGTTCCTGACTCTAAAATATTTTCTTCTTCATCTCTACCAACACTAAAAAGGATAAGAGGACACTTCATCAAAGCCGAGTGCTGTTCTACAACAGGAAAAAAAACCTTCTAATTCTTTAACATAAAGCACAAAGACAAAAGGGATCCAGCTGCTGGGACCTGCAGAAGGGCACATTCAGATAGGAAATAAGGTGAAGGTTTTGATATTAGTTAACCACTGGAACATACTCTCAAGGAACAAAGAGGATTGTCCATCATGAATCAAACTAAGGATGAAAGGGATTTTCAAGTCATGTTCTTGCTCCATCATAAAGTATGGGATTTGTTCCAGGACCACTGGGTCAAACTCTGTGGTCTTTCGGAAGGTAATCACAGGCATCATCTCTGGGCCTTAAACTCTACAAATACATGGAAGAAAAAAATCTCTTGTATGTTGGCCAAAGTGGTTATGAAGAAATAAAAAGTGTCACATAAAAAAGAAAGGCTACAGAGATAGAGATATTAAATAGTAAAAGGAAAGCAACAAACTACTAATAAACCACATTGACCTGAAGAGGGTTCATCTCCAAGTGCTTTTAATTGGTAAAAATGGTGGATAAGTTTGGCTTCGGGCTAATAAAGTATGGTGGAAAGTTGTGATATGTCTGAGGAGTAAAAAGCCCAGAGAGCTGTATTTTAGCAATGGAATACTGAGGAATGAACTTCTGCTGTGGAAATGGGACCTTTTCCTTTCACTCCCAAGTAATTTTTAGCAATTTTAACAACTATGTGAGATACAGCTTATTTTGTTTGCTATAACCTAGAGAAGCAAATGCTTTTGTTTTTATTGTCTGCTTGTGAAACAGCATTACTCATTACATGCAAACCTCCCAGAACCTATCTGAAAGGTCCAGCTCTTTCATGCACGAATGAAGAACTCAAGTGGTTTGAGAAGTACAGTTAGATCTGATGGCTGTGGGTTCCATGTCAGCCATCTACAAATACTTTCATGCAAGTAAACAATAGACAGCATTACAGAGAACAATGGAAAAAATTCTGTAAACCTACATGCAGTCTAAGTTTTCAATGTGAGAGTATTAATGTGCTCATCATTCTTCAGAATTGAGTCACTTCTAGAGGAAGTTCAAAGAATAAAATACAGTAAACAGGATGAAATATTTTCAGTCATGAAAGATTTCCATTGCACCTTTCAACCTGGGAATCCACTGGATGAAAAATGTCACTTCCAGGAGTAAAATAAAATAATATGACAACATGAGAAAATGATTGTTGTAAAATATTTACTCCCATCCATGAGCAGGTAAATTCTTGCTGTCCTTGATGGGGATAAATTTGATAACCACAGGTAATGCAAACAAAAGGTGTATCATATCCACCAGTGTGAAGAAGCAATCTTCATGACACACACGGTCTGCTGATGTTGATTTTTTCAGCTAATTCTGTGTTCTCCAATTGACCTGCAGTTTTCTTATTTCTGGAGCTATTAGCATCCTCTCTATGGCTTCAGGGCTATTTCCTGAAATTGCCCATTTTATAATATTAGTCTAGTAAGACTGGCATGAAATAAAACCTTGACAAGCAATCAAAGAAGAAGCTATTTTCTAAAGGAGTTTCTCTAGAGAATCAGGTCAAAAGCCTACTTCTAGCCTTGCACACTTGGAAGACATGAAAGAAAGCTTTGTTTTAGAAGCTTAGATGTCTACACACACAGTTGATAATTGTTTTCTCTTTTTTTTCTGTTTATTGCTTTTGAAGAAATTCAGTCTGAGACCTGGGATGCATCAAAGAAAGATGTGTATTTGGTTGAGCCTTGTTTGATGGCAAGAGCTTTTCCTTATTAAGTCACTAAAACAGCCTGGAATGAGAAGGTATCAGAAGCCTTCTGGAAAAAGAGTACCAAGCATCACTGAGGACAATCACAAGGCACAGAAACTTGACAGTTTTTATGATCTCTCTCTTTATGTACACACAATTAGGGAGCTAGATGTCACATGTGTGAAGAGCCAAAGTGTCTGATCCAGAACTCATCAAGTCACTATAAATGTGCCCTTTGACTTCAAATGAGCTTCAGATAAGACCTCAAAGATTTAAGCACTAATGAGTTAGAGCTTTTCCAACATCATTTGGATAAACTTCCAGGTGGAGGTGGCGGAGGGCAGTTTTAAAAGCAGATCTAAACTCTGTATATTAGTTGTGATCCATCGCAGAAGATACTTCCTTTGGTCAGACAGGGACTGTTTTTCTTGTACTCTCTATCATGGTGCAAAGTCTTTTTGCAGTAACACCAGCACATACTCACCTACCAAACTTCTTGCTGCTGCAACAATCTAGGACACTGTGTTTCTGTGTTATAACATGATTTATGGCTTTTGTTCCATTTCAGGAAAAGCCTTAATTTGTATAGAAGTGCTCAATATTTCTTACAACCTATGGATACTGCCTATGGAGTGAACATGGACGTGCTGCCTATGACTTCACTGCCAGGGTGCAGAAGGACTGGGCTATTCTGTTGATTCTCTCTAGTCTTATGTGTTAATTGTTTTCTCAAAATAAAAAATAAAAAATAAAAAATAAAAAAAAGAATTCTATGCTCCAAACCATCAATTCACCAACTTTCATAGTTGCATCAGAACATTTTTTGTTGTTGCATTCAAAGCTGAGCCAGCTCAGCTTGTATCAGTCAGTCACAGGTTTCAAACCCAGTCCATTTTAGGAGCAAGTAATGAAAATGCTATGAGGTCCTGTGGGACTGTGCCATTGCCCTGCCTTCCCTGCTCTTACCCTCACTCCTAGCTCTCCCTCACTTGCCAAGGAGCCACTGCTGCTGCTTTCTGAAAGTAAAACCTCATGTAAAGATGCTGGAGCACATTTAAGTTGCTGGGAAGTACACAGAGAAGAGGAGGAAGGGCAAGAGTGCACAAAATGAGCCGTGGAATAAGAGAACAATTCAGGTGCCACCTGAGCCGTCCCTGTCACTCCCTTTATGTCTTTTTCTTCCATCCTTTTGCTCTGTTATGTCTAGACCCCTTTGGATACTGATTTTCAACCTGCAACACCTTGCAAGACATTGCCGCCTTCAAGTTATTTGGGCTTTTATGCTATTGCTTTGCATTATAAGGCCAGAGATATCACTTAATATTATCTGCTCTGATCTTCTGCATAACAGAGTTAAAAGGCCTTTTCTAAAGTGTTCGAGTAACAGCAGCCTTTTAAATAGCACCTCTTCCTACTCCTTTCTATTTCTGATTTCTAAGATGCTATGAATAGAAATCTGCTACAATTCTTCAGAAATTTTCCCCAAAATAAAGATGTCCACTATGGAAGCAATGTATTTAACTTCTATACAAATCCAGTGTAGATTCAGATTTCATCCCCCAGTATCTAAGAAACCTTTGCCTGACTGACTATTGAAGTTGCCTTTCTTTTGCAAGAGTTTTAGAGCTTGATTCTCAGCTCAGCCTCTGAAGAAAGAAGGAGGCAGGAGATCCAGGCTATAGGTGTGCCTTCCCCATGAAGCCCTTGCAAGCATGGTGTCACAGAGCTTTGTTCTTCACTCAGAGGTCTTATTTTTATTTTCTGATTTTGTTTTTCCTTTTGAGAGATAATCTCCATTATCACATTCTTTCCTGTTCAACGCTTTTTAATGCATGTATTATTTATCGTAGGAAGATCCTTTATGCTCTTGTGTGAATTCCAATTGTTATGGCTCATTTTAATTTCCTTTAAGGCCCTTGGCCATTTTTCTGTTGGGGTATAGTTGGTTCCACTTAATAAAAGTTTTGCTACACAGATACATGAAGCTTCTGTGCCCCACCTCTGAATCTCTGAATAAACAAGACTACACTATCTGATATATTTTATACAGTCAAATTCAAAAGAGATGATGTAGTCTAAAGCATCAGTAAAGTCGTGCTTAACTCCACTATGTACAAGAAATAAAAAAAACCGGAGGGTATGTGTCTACAGAAAATAAAATAATTTAATTTTAAATTTATTTTACTTTTGCCCAGTTTGGATGCTTATTTGTATCCATGCTGAGGAATATTTATCTATCATAAGGCCATAAATTTGGTCTAGATAAATTCTGCTATACGTGGAAACCTTCATCGGAGGCACAATGAGTAATAACAGAACTACAGAGCAAAGAAGGATGCTTCTCAAACTCATCTCAAGTCAGCCCCAGAGGATTTGATCTCAACACTGCTTCTGAAGAATACTGTTGTCTGAATCTTAGATATTTTTCAAGCGAATGGTAGTTTGACAACACCAATAATAATTTCAAGTGTTTTCTCATGTGTAATTTCTTTTTCCGCATTTTATCATATCAAAACAGTTTGAATAGAGAAAATAGCCATGAATTTTCTATTTAACCAAAACCTTGTTTTCTCTCATTTATTTGTTGCCTCTAATCATGACACAATAAAGTCAAGTATTTGGGAAAAGGCCCTTCCTTTCATTGCGTGTAACATCATTAGAGACTGTGTGATTTGGATTTCCATGTCTGAATAGAAATAATTAGAAAATATGATTCAAGTATTTTAAGTTGGGGAAAGATGTTGGGATAAATTCTGCCCTTCTCTGCATGAGGTGAGGGAAATTAAATTGAGTAAAGGGCTCAAAAGCAGTCTAGAAAGCTGAATGCAAACTAGTGCACGGACAAGAAAATGGAAGCTGCCAGGCCATGGCAGAAGACAAATCAAGAGAGGGTCCCTGTGTGATGTGCTGAGAGCTACATCTGCCATGGCTGCTGTATGCCCAGCAAGAAGTGCAGTAGGTATCTGCAAATGGCCACCAGCTCTTCACACGGCATCTGTCTGAGGTCTACAAGGGACAAGCCATGTTAAGCATGGAACCCATCTAGTTAATGTCATCAAGCCTACCCAGAGGCACAGGTATTTTAGGAAGAACAAGGATTCATTTTGGCTTCCATGGGTGCTGCAAGACTCAACGGTAGGGAGCTAAATGAGGTGCTCCTATTTTTAAAAGCACACACAGGGCTGTGGGTTGTGTATCGCCAACGGTGAAGGTATTTCCTATGGACAGTGGCGCATTAGAATAAACAGGGTCACATTTGCTCAGTTCTTAGGGTAAAAATTATATTATTTGAGATCTGAGCTTATTGTTATACTGTTACAGGTGCTTCGAAACAGAAAACTGAATATATATCCTTTGTTCACCGACAGACACCAAATACAATTCAGTGTGCTATGATCTTTGAACACCACAGTCGTCTTGCACCAGAGCAGAACAAGAAAAAGGGTATCATATCTCAAATCCCTGAGATTTCATCAGAGAGAAAAAGATCACAGCACTACTGAGAGCAACTTAAGTGCTAAAGTCAGGTAGAAAAGATCTCTCTTTGGGAGCCTTCAAAGCAACTGTTTCTCCCCAGTGACTTTATAAGGAATTTATGCACTTACTTTAAGGGGGCATCTTCACCAGGCACCTAAAATTTATGTGCAAATTAGGCACGTAAAATGCAGGGGTGACTGGCTTGGAATAAAGAGACTTGCAAGGGATTAAATAAAACAGCCTGCAGGATGTACAAAATACATGCATATAAAAATAGACAGATAATGGATGTTACAGCTATATACACAGACTCCTAAGACAAAAACTGATGGCAGCACAAACGCTCACAGCAGCCAGAAATATGAACACTAAAATTCAGAGTCAGGCTGGACATATCTCTCTCCACCCTGCACATGGGGATGGGTACTACTGAAGTCCTTCACAACACTATCTGATATTCCTTAAGTCCAGATAAAAGCGAAGGGTTTGAAGGGACTCGACTCTGCTCTCTCATGCTCAACCCAGTGCTGCTGATTTTATAAGATATCCAAAGACAGATACTAGAGCAGGAAGGGAGGAACATGCCTCAAGGCTACTGAAATGTTCTCAGTAATAGGTTAAAAATGTGAAGCATTTAAAGTGTCTGATGTTCCCTTTGATATTCTCCAGGCGATTTCCTAAATCAGCTTCAAATTTTACTCATTTTCAGCTTTAAAACAAGCAGCGCCACAAATGATTAAAAGAAACAACAACAAAAAATAAACACACACCCAGATGGTAACTATTATCTGAGCCAGAAAATAGAGACAAATACATCCACTTAGGGCAAACTAACATATTGTATTATATCACTATGATGTACTGTAATGGGATATGATTTACATTAAAACTTGTTGTGAATTAGAGCTTTAACTTATGGCCTTTCTCCACAAATTAGAACAACAAACAAGAGCACAAAAATAAGCTTTAATAACGGCATGCATCCCGTCACCATTTGCTGGATTATTTCTAAACCAAAGACATGGATAAAATATTTAAAAGTGCAGTTTTGTATCATTAGTCTAGAAATGTGATTTAAGTGAATATCCTGAATTCCTGTGGTCAGTAAAGATTTTATGGCAATCTCCCCAAGCACTGTCGTGTTTTAGATGAGATTTTGACTATAAAACACTCCAGAACAGTCAGGTAGATGGTGTGACCATGGTTTATTACGTTAAATGTAATGGTCTTGTGCTCCCTCCATCTCTTTGCTCTATCCACCTCTTCTCTTATGTCATAACCTCATAAGATACCTATTTTAGGGACTATCTTTTAGCTATGTATGTTGAAGCATCCAGCACAAAAGGAGCCAGTGCTTTGGGCTTTCCTTTGTTAATGCAACTGAGCTAAACAACTTGCCAGGGATGAGTGTGCCACATTTATTCTCTGTAGAAAATTGTACTTCTAATTGAATAAGGTTCTCTTCTCTGCATGCCATCATCTGGTTTGTAATGTGGTGCACCTTTTAAGCACTGCAAAATCTCTTGCTGAGACAGCTGCATTTTGTGATGGATACCACACAAACATACACATAAACACAACACATTTCAGTTCCCTGATTTATGTATCTGCTTCCTACAAAGATCCTAGGACTGAAAGTTGCTCTGAGAGGGAGGATGACATGGGAAGTGGATTCCAAAGATTTGAGGTTTCTTCTCCCTAAGTAACTTGCCAGAGCCAAGCTCATCTGTATGCATCAATATTCTCTAAATAATAATAAAAAAAGGATAATGGAATGTTTCCTCTCCTGGTAAAAGTGCACTCAGCTTTATCCACACGGTGCTTTAGCAGCTCTGCAAGAATGTAAAAAACCCATCTAATTTCCTGTTTAACTTTGTCTAGAAACAATCACTGAGATCATGGAAAACAACTTCCTGCTAAATGTGTGCCTGCCCAAAAGCTTGAGACTGGGAGGGGAGTGATGTATACCCATCTCCAAAGTTAAATTAGTCCTATTGCTTCTTGCTGTGTTGCAAAGAGAAAAAAAAAAAAAAAAAGGTTTGAGCCAGAACAGGTAAGTAATTACAAATCCAGCACCTCTAGCAGCACTTGAGACAATGTTAATCTAGCTGCCTTGGGTACCAGCATGTAGCCTGGATCCTCACCCCCATCATAAGCCACCGATGACATTTATCCTGCTGCACCTCCTCTGTTTTTGTTACAAGCTACTGTGATTAAGGCTAGGACAGCATCCTGACTTGTACCATGGCTGCAGTTCTGTTTACAGCACAGGCTGACCTTTCCTTACTGACTGAGGAAACACGAATGATAGATCTGTAAATGTTAGCTTTTTTTTTTTTTTTTTTTTTAAAGAAAGGAATGTTATTATCTAGCCATTAAAAACAGGAAAGTAGAAGCTGAAAAAAAAGTAAGACAAAAATTAGCTGCTCGTGTCTCCCTGGGTTTGCGAGGGATTCTCATATCAGTAAGTAATTTCTGAAATAGTAAGAAGAAAGCGATATGCAGAGGAGGGAGAAGGAAATCCCATTCAGGATGAGTGTATCAGACACCCAGGCTGGTGTGACTGCTCTGCTCAGGGCAACAGCTGCGATAGCTCCGATTTTTTTGAAACTTCTGGAATTTGTGCTCACTGCCAAAGGAAAATAAGGGAAACGACTATGAAACAGATAACAGTGCTATGAGAATGACGTCAGCAATGAAATGTCAGAGAAAACAGTAACGGGAAGCAGAGTACGTCAAGGAGAGATAGCATATGATGTCACCATGGTTTATTCTGCAGCAAAGGAGAGATCAAGATTTGTAACGCCCAGGGTCAGGCAGTAATGAGGTAGGAAGCAAAGCTACAGGAGTGACTCACAAGTAGGAGATTACACTCTTCTGTGAAAACTAGAACTTCTCACAAATTTCATAACACCAAATATGATTTTAGCAATTACCCTCCAGGCTCTTTTCTGCCTCATTTGCAACTGTCTCATATGCTTTTAGTAACTGCAGTTATTCCTGAGTTAAAATAGTAAAATAAAGAAGGCAGAGATTTTTCTTGCTACCATTTTTAGCATTTTGTCCCTTTTGGATGAAATGAATCATATTGTTTACTATGGTCTTTCATTTTAGTCCCCTGTCTTATACTTCAGCTGGAAGTGGGAAGGATAACCAGCACCGTGCCCAGTTACCTCACAGTTGGTGTTAAGAGAGTATGTAACACCTGAAACAAGATGAAAAACATATGTAGGAAGTCAGAAAGACATGCCATGGGGATTGCTCCTTTCCTGTTGTGCTCAGAGGTACAAATTACTCCTCAGCAGAACAATGCAGACCCACCAGCTCTGCCAGCGTGGCACCTGCTAGCCCCAGGTCTGAACATAGACACTTGCAACCACCCCGTGGCATCAACCTTACACCTGCTAGGGGAAATTAAAAGGACAAAACCCACATAAGATTCAGCTCTCACACAACTTCAACTGTCAGCTCATACCTTTCCCCCACAACCTATGCAAGATGTTTCTGAAGAGGAAGGAGTGATGTGCTGTGACAAAGCTTTAGTACAGAAATGAACTGCCAGCTACACGTGTGCTAGGAAGTATCGATACCAAAGAGCTAAAGAAAAGCAAGCAGAAAGCAAGGCGATCTGAAAAAGAAACAGTAATGGTAACATGATATAAAAATACCAGATGTAACTGAGAAGAGTGAGCAGGATTTAATGCATGCTAGCCTTGGTGCTGTATAAATGTCTTTTTCTGTTCCATTCTGGTGTTATTCCAGGGTCAAGCATATTCAGCGTCCTTTATAATCAAGCTGTCAATATACAGTTTTGACGCTATATATTGATTTTCTGCCATAAAAAACCCAGGAAGTTATCCCTTTGTGTTCAGCAACATCACAGCAACTAAATATTTCTTGGACCACGATATTCAGTATCACCACAAAGACCAGGACATGCTCCTGGCCTCCCACATTTTATCTGCAGTTTTAATGCATCCAAGTTCTTTGCAAACATGTTGACAATGTATAATGTAGCAATTTATTTAGTAGCAACGGGAAATCCGTGAAGCTCCTGTTTGTACCAATAACCTAGGTATGCAAACTGTGAAATAAAAGAAAAAGGGCAAGAAAACCCTCCTGATCTTATTTTTTTTTGTGTCTTCCTCTTAAAGAAGATATGAAAATGTTAAGACTTTAAAAAAAACCTGTTCACAAAATACATGTTCATGACAATAATATTTAGCACTTACATAGTTCTTTCTCTCTGTGTTTCTCCAAAACTTCACTACAGAAATCAGACCGAGCCTCACAGTGGCTAAGGAAAGTGAAGAACAGAGTTACATGACTTGCCCAAAACAGTATATAAGGCAGCTATGAAAACTTGCACTTTCAGTCCCATTTCTTCATATTAAGAGTATTCTTGTCTTGCCAACTTCCCTATGTCTTTTTAGCCATGAGCAGGGATGATACAAGGGCTCTTCTGCCTGAAATCCCAGCTACTTAAAATGAAAATGAAAGCCCATAATGCTTTTTCTAAGGAAATTCAAACATTAAAAAAGCAGATGTCACAGTGGTTCTACAAGCATAAAAATCCCATCATCATAATTATCAGATATACCTTTTTTATTCTGTGTTCAGATAGTATCTTTCAAGAAATACGTTATGAATTACAGGAAGA
>NW_010316863.1:6716-34967 GCF_000700745.2 Antrostomus carolinensis | reverse complement strand
AGCAGGAAAAGGGGTGGAGGGCTGAGCTTGCACAATGCCAGTGCTCTTCCATTACAGGATATTGATTCCGTAAGATATGAGCTCAGCCCGCAAGGTATTACCTGAAAATGGAGTAAGCAGAGAGTTGGAAGAAGCTCTACCAGCCACCTCAAAGGTGGTTCCCACAAACACAGCCTGCTCCAGGTGTACACATCTCATTAGTTTTTAAAAGTCTCCTACAAAAACAATCCAAAACCCCACCAAGGAGCCAAATCCAGTGCTTAACTGTATCTGTCACCAGAAAGATTTTCCTACCAGCTGACTTAAAGCTCCTCTTCAGTATCGCTTCCCAGCCAGCAAACTCCACTTTCATATTTGTGCACTTGGGTGTATTTTTCCTTCTTACTTCCACTTCTCTTTACAGATTTGTGTTACACTGATAAACCAGGTGATTGACTGAAAGCAACCTTGGTTTTCTCCAGCCACTTAATCTCCCTGCGCATCACCATCCACAGGCACCAGCACCGTGTGCCACTAAAACATGCAGGGAACAGCCAAAGCCTTGTTTGGGTGGCCCTCTTGGCTCGACCACACTTCCCTAGTTTGCCTAAGAAAATATTACATGTGACTATATCAAAAACTGTATTCAATTCCCAACATACCACCTTGAACATTTCCTTCTCACCTGTCAGACAGATTCTGACGCCCTGCTACATGCAAGCAAAATAAACTGGTCTTTGACAATAAACACCAATGAAGTAACTTTAAATTACTCTCAGTGAAAGGTTCCTCATCATAATAAATATGAGCTTGTTTCAACTTTATTTGCTAGTCTGAAAGCTTATTATTTGCCAACACCACCTCTTTAGCAAACTGGCTGGCTCACAGTCTTCTACAAGATCCTGTAGGTCTCTGGATACTTGTCACAGGTGGTTTCCATTTCCAAAATAGACAGGGGACAGGGAAATGGTTTGAACAAGATCTACAGAACAGTAAAATCCATTTGTTTGAACAATATCCAGCCGAGCTGTTTCAAGTGATTACAAAATATTTCAGAGATGTTTAGCGGCCAGTTTTATTCGGTTTGGGACTAAACTTCATGATCTACTTTTTAAACAGGAAGATTTCCGAGCACAGATTTTCAGAATTTTGCTGAATTATTAAAAAAGCTGGGAAAAAAGAAAATCTGGGAATACAGATACACATATATATATATATATGTATACACACATATATATTTTCTTCATAAAATAGGGCCACACAGAGGTAGCATGCGAATGTGACCTCTTGAACTACCAACTACCGATATTAACTGCTGCTTCCCCTGGGGCTGTTCTGTTCCGAGCAGGAAGATGCTGGTCCTCAGGTGCCATGTTACCCATCCTGTCCTCCCTCAGCACATTTCTCACAGAGTTTTTTGGCCTCAGCTGCAGTTTTGATCACATTTCCATTAGGCATCACTGATTGTGAGTACCCACGCATGCTGAGCGGCACATTAAAACTACTTTTTAATGTCTCACTATAAAACTTGCTTTCAATATCAAACAAAACATTAAAGAGCCATTATTTCTCCATACTGGTTAAAGACTTTTTAATGAGATTAATTACAAGAAAAGAAGAACGTATTTTTCAGAAGATCAGTTGAATAACACAATGCCTAATGTTTAGCAACTTTAAATAGCGTCTATTAGATCTGATGTTATCTGAAAAACACCTGTGAATATTTATAGTATTTCAAGTTGTTAAACTGGACATATTCTAAAACTGCCAGAAAGAAAACTGCCCGTAATTCTGTTATGTGCCTGTTAGAGCTCACTGTGCTTTTCAGAACCCTACAGCTTTCACATACCTTCGAGAAACCTATATGCACCTTGAATGGGAAATTAATTGATTTTGCAGAAATGCTTAAGTAAAATGTCCACCACGATCTTTACATAAAATCTGAGATAAAGCAGAAGTTATCAGCATTAACCTCTCTTGTTCTGCTCACAGGAGTCAGTAAAAAAAAAAAAAAAAAAGTGTTTTAAAAAATGGCTTTGTAGGATGATGGCTCTGTCACAATGGTGACAATCTTCCCGCATAAAAGACCAAATAACAGATGAGGGGAAGTGAAGAAAGAAATTATTACATAATGAAATTTAAAAATACTATATGCAGGCAGCAAAGAAAGAATACTTATGAATTTATATTTTAATCTCATTTCAGGTAGGGAGAAAAGAGACCAAGGAGAGTAAGTGTAGGGATGATGCTCCACTCCCTCAGTGGATCTCTCTGAGGATATTACAGCCTTGTTTGACAAGGAAAGAACAGCAAAGATTAGCTATCTGGATTTCTAACCCCCCCGACCTTGATTCTCACTAAAGGTTAATGTCTAGGAAAGGAAGAAAATTGACATACCTCTATAAAAGCCTGAAGATAAAAGACAAAGGGCAGTCTCAAGTTGATACTTTTCCAGCTAGAAAAAGCTGTTGCAGATCAGTGAAGGCACCAAGACTTACTTTTGCTGCTCTTTTTATTATTAACATAAATAATCTTTATTTGCATGGAGAGTTCTAATTTTTCCAGAGATGTTAAGTGAGAGGCAAAGGAAATTATTAATGCTGAAGGACTGGGATAAATCAAATACCTGAGCATAGGGAGCTTCATGCAAAGCAGCAGGCGACTCTGGCACAATACCTGGGAAAAAAAGGTCCAAGGAAAGTAGCTTATGTCCTCCATGCCCCACTAACCAGAAGACGTGGCTAACCTGGCTGCTCTCATCGAGATACAGAGCTGAAACGCAAGTTATACGAGGAAGACAAATGCCAATCTTGAAATGCAGTAAGAAGATAGGAAGCACCAGTTTGGATTAATCTATGCAGTCAAACGTGTCCCTGTCCTTGAACAGGAAAGAACAGCACAGCTCTTTGTGGGGGACTTGGCTTCAGACCTTGTGACACAACCAGAGGTGACGGGCTCATTGGGCTCCCTGGTACCAATCCTGAGCAATTGAAACGCATTTCTCAGCATATGCAACTGCTTCTCCTAAGTATTCAAAAAAATCTTCCATTCCAAACAGTTTTCTATTCAGGACACTTTTAATAGATCTATAGTATTAGCCAAGAAAAAAAACAAACAAAAAACATTCCCCCACAACTTCACAAATTCACAGCTGAGGTTTTCAAGCCAAATGAAAAAAAAGCTGCCACAACAACTGTCATTCACTCTTCCCCTTTCCAAATCTGACACTACTGCAAAACTTGCAATCAAATCACAAGAATTGGCAAATCTGAAGGTATTTACAACATTATGAATTATATTATGTCTCAGAGATTTAAATCCCTGGGAGAAGCATGTATTCCACAGGCTAAGGACATCACGATGACCTTACTTTAAGAGAAAGGACAGTGCCAAGGTTGACAGGCCCCCAAATTAAAATCTAGCCCAGAAAATACATTTTTCAAATGTCCTCCTGATTCTGAAAAAATCTATCAGTCTGACAAAGCAAGGGCTGCAAGATTATTAAAGTGCCAACTACAATTTATGCCCATGATACCTAGCTGGCCATCTCTCATGTTACGTACAGCCAAGGCTCTGGGTCGCCCATCCTTCAGGGTCCCCCATTTTATTCTGATTGAGGTCAGGTCTTCTCACTCCAAGGACTCTGATGGCAGAGCCACGTCCCTGACCATGCTTCCCAGCTTCCCTCTGCTTTCTTCTCAAAAAATCCAGTGCAAGATCAAGCCAGGCAGGCTATTTCTGCCTATTTTAATTTTCTTTCTTTATTAATGTCCCACTGCTCTATTCTGGGGAGTTGCAAGAACATCGGCTACAAGAACAGACTTGTAGTAATTTCTCCTTACTGCTGTACGGTGGCATGTGTATGTACAGCATGTTTTATGTGTCTGGTGCATAGCAGAGTTGACATGAAATGGGACAGATTAAGGGAAACTAACTTGAATATAGTCCTCTTGAGAGGTGGGAATTGGGCTCAAGCCTTGCTGCAGCCTGGCTCAGGGGTGGACGTAAATCAAGGCCTCCGCTTTTCAGGAGAAAGCCCCAACTCCCATGTGGCTGCAATTCACTCGGCACAGCCTGCTGGGATGGAAATATTTTAAGAGTTCATCAGGAAAGAGAATATGAAGGTGTGAGAAACACCACAGTGAGGAAAACCTCTCACTGCTGCAAGCTCCCAGCAGGGATGATCCACCCAGGAGGAGGAGAAGAGTGGGTGCATGGGGCTGGCTGTTCACAGAGGGATGGATCCAGGCTGTCCCAGGGAAAAGGTCAGTGCCACCCTGGGTGCAGGCTTGAATCACGGAGCTGTCAGGAAGAGCTCCTCCTGCTCCATGAAGTCTGCCTTGCTCTCCTCCACTTTTCTTCCACAGTCTAATGCTTAGAGTGCCTCCTTCGTTCGACACTAAAACCTCATTCTCCCTGCACCTTCTTTTTCCTCTTCATGTTGCTGCTCACATGTCAATCAGAAGAAACAAACCCTGTGCTATTTAGTCTGTGAGCATTTAAAATGACACCGGTGATGATTTTTTCCAATTTGGCAGACTAACGGATCAATTATTTCCTGAGCCCTAATTTTAAACCCATCCATGGCACAAATCGCAGGTCAGGACAGCAAGGGTTTGTTTTGCAATCAGCTTCTCTGCAAGGCAGGATTCCTCCACATTACAACACTCTGGTGGCTCTTGAGCAGAGAAGGGAGTGTGATGTGCAGACACGTTCACGAGCACAAACAAACCCAGGGTGGTCACCTTACAGATTAGTTGCTTTTTTAAGTATGCCATGTCCCTTGAAGACACGAATTTTTCATGCATCAAAATATCCTGCTTGTTCAAGAGAAGCAGGGATGACAGGTAGAAAAGCAGGATGGGAAACAGGTACAGGGGGATCTCCAGCAACACGGTACTAGTATTGTAGGTTTACATTGCTCCTTTCAAGCCCCCTTGGAGCCCTGTTTGCTTCCATACACACATCCCCTGCAAATACCAACACTTTTATATTAAAATCAGCAGGCTCATGGATAGATGGACCAGAAGGCTGTCACAGAATCACACAGAATCACAGAATGGTCGGAGTTGGAAGGGACCTCAGAAGATCATCTAGTCCAACCTCCCTGCCAAAGCAGGTTTCCTACAATAGGTTGCACAAGAAAGCGTCCAGGTGGGTTTGAACATCTCCAGAGATGGAGACTCCACAACCTCTCTGGGCAGCCTGTTCCAGTGCTCTGTCACCCTTAAGCCATCTGGTTCCACTGCGGCTTATACTTTTCTGATACTGCTGTGGTGTTGCTTTGCTGATTTCCACAATACCGCTCATCACATTGCAACAGCTACCCCAGCTCCTAAAATCCTCCATTTTGCCCTCATTGGGTAAAAAACCCAGAATGCCTCATGCAACTCAACCAGTGGAAAAGGTAGACAGCAGGGAGTCAGGCAGGAGGGGGGAAGGAAGTGCCACCAATGTGCCACCACATTGCTCAATGCCCTACCACTGCAAGGAGTTTGGACACAGCACCAACAAGCATGGCACAAAAACCACAGGGAGAACAGCCACATGTGCTGCTTGCTTAGCTTAGCTCTGCTTGGCCCAGCTTTATGTCAGAGGACAGGTCCTTCCTCAGGAAGATGGTGTAAGACCCTCCATTTCCACAGCGGGTCCAGTGCAGATAAGGTGCATCAGCCTTCTGCTCCTCACCTCACCCTCCACCTCACCCAGTCTTTAGGCTTAGAAAAAGAAAATGTCACTAGAGACCATAATGTCATCTCCATCAGAAGAAATTCCACCCTTCCCAGGAAGATTCCCCATAGGAAATTTGTAGCTGATTTTTAGCCCAATATTGTGCAAGGGGGAAGATCTCACACACTGGAGAACGCAATCACAACAGCTTAATGGAAGCACAGTAAAAAAATAATTTAAAATGCAGGGAAGAGAGTGAGGAGAGACAGTTCTCAACTGTGAAAAGTTTGGATATATTTTCCAATTTTACTATAGGATGCAGCAGACAAATCCAGTGCTATTATTTATTGAGAAGTATCCCATGTGCACGGTAGGGCTTTGCACACAAATGAGACAGTGTCTGCTCCAAGCCAAGGCACAAACAGTTTGACATCTGAATACACCAGAGACAAGCTCTCCGTGAAGTGGTGTGGATATTTTCAGAGATCATTGCTGGAAGTCTTAAGGGAAAAGGGGTGTTTGCAGGCAGGAAGCGTTTCATAGAGAGAGGCATTTCTTACTGAATACATAACGCAAAGGAGTTTCAACAGTAAATAGGACACAAAATGGGCAGGAGGAGAGACAGATTTGGGAAAAATGTAAAATACGAGTATGAAGTTATTAACAGAAGGAAGTTAAGAAAAAAACTTAAGGAACTATGAACAGAGGGAAGAATTGAAGGAGAGATTGGTGAAGTTAGTATGACAAAACTGAAGTGGTGGCAATGAGTTTCTCTCAGCAATGAACTCCCTTGGAAATATGCACGTAGTCTTAGCTCCCCTTTGAATTTGGGTGGTGTGCTTATTAGCCATAATGCATAGAAATGCATTTTGCTGGAGAAACGCAGCACAAAAAATTAGCTCATCAGGCTGTAGTGGAATGGGCTATACTGTTATCTCAGTTAGTGACTCTGCCCTGCCTGTCTGGTGTGCTGGGGCTCCCCCAGCTTACCTCCTCATCTCCAGGGCTCTGAAGGCTGCAGCCACAGGTATGGGCTTCAACCTGAAGAGCTGATTCCTTGCTACTTTTAAGCAATCCATGAAACCGAGGGGGGAAAACCTCACAAACTGACCTCTGGGCATCAGCCCATCTCAGTGAGTTGTGTACTACAGGCTTTGCTAGGGACTGTTCCTCAGGGTAAAAACAAAGTGCACATTCTTTCCTGTCTATGTTTCATCAGTAAAACCAGTACATCTCAGAGGAACCTTTTGTTTATTTGTCTGGGCTCTTCCTTCCTATGGGAGAAAATCTTTGACTGATACAGGCAATTCCTAAATGTCAATACATGTTTTCAAATGCATGGCCCACTTCAGTGTCAATACAGGGAATTGACAGGACATCTGATATTAATGAGTATTGATGTGTGAACACGTGCACACACACAGAGTGATGGTGGAAAACTGACGGCATGAAGCTCTGAATAAATGTGCCATGTAAAAGAGTAAATCAATATTTAACACGAAGAGAAATTATTATAAGTCTTGTGTATTGCTATGTCAGGAAGACCTAAAAAGCACTGCAACCCAAAAGTGACTTTCCTCCTCCTCCTGGTACAGGCAGGATGGGATGTGTGGAGAAGGGAGGGAGGAAGGCTTCTGGGTCACCAGGAGGCAGGGGAAGGGGAGTTTTGTAACCTTTGGAGGGTGGGAACAACCTGAGCATCACTGTCGTGCCTGGGCAGCAGGAGACACCTACTAGGCTGAACACATTGTCCTTACACAGAGTTTGGGACCACTACTATGCAAGAGTAGCAAAGCCAAGAAAAAGGGGAAAAGAAGTGTAAATGAGTTGTACAAATTAGAGCTCTTGGGATAAACAGATCCATGTTGGAGGGGAAAAAAAAAGACAACAGAAAGGGTATACAGGAAGACAAATGGATACAACCAGGATTTTATATTTCATCTGACAAACAGATCTAACCATATAATTCAAAACACCCAACAGGGAGAGGGCATTCAACAGGAATGGGGTTTTCTATGAGCCCAAAAAACAGACGCATAAAAAGCTTGAACCCTAAAATACGCACACATGCTAGTATGAGAAATGCTCAGGCAAGACACCTTTCTTAAGGTCATGCAAAAGTCATTTGCATTTTTGATTTCATAAAAATAATTTGATCAATAATCAGACACATCCTTCCCTCTTCCCGGAATACATTAAAATGTAAGAAATAACTAAGATGTTGTGAGAAAGTCAGGTTGTACTCCAGGGTGGGGTGACACACAGCACGGATGGAGTCCTGCAATGAGAAGCCACCTCTTTTCTTAATCAAAATACAATAGCTGAATACGAAGACTAACACAGCCAGTACAGCAGTAATAAATTTGACTTCTCCCACACTTCCAGCTTCATGTTTGCCTAAGAATATTTATTTTTTAATACAGTACTTTTTCAGACTCTCAAAAGATATGATCCAAAAAACTGAAATCATTGCCACACGCTGCCAGCTGTAATAATCCCAGATGTATCTCCAGTCTGGTGGTAGTTTGTGTTTTCTGTTGAGCCCTACATCTTGGTGTATGACGAATAATGAAGAACATGACTTTCATTAGTGATTTCTAACTGCTTTGGCTGAGAAAAACTCAGTCACTGAAGGCTCAAAACCCAGAAGGTAAACATCCGAGCTTCAGTTTCGGCATGTGTTTGTAGTAGCACAACAAACAGTATCTCTGTTTTTAATCCTCTGCGTGTGTCAAAAGGATTCTGTCATCCTTTTTAACAATCTAAAAATTTAGCAGACCTACTCGGGGGGAAGAAGGGCTCCCACTTTCAGCAGTAACACGAAGGTATCTATGGAAAGCAATGTTTGCTCATTTGTGAGCAATATTTAATATATGAATACCACATTAAATGCATATATTTTAATGAGTCCTATAATCTCTTTCTCGCCAAGACAGATTATTTTTGCTGTAGTTGACTATTTGGAATATGGAGAGAAAATAACAATTTTAAGGTTGGTCACAACTCATGTAACTGGGACAAGACTATCACTTTAGAGAGTGAATTTAAAATAGAGAGTCTTTTGCCAAACACTCTCAAATGACCTCTGGGGGTAAGCCCCCTAAATCTACAGTTAAAATACAGCTTAAATAGACATAATGAAATGCAAAGTAGGCTAGTTATGTACGAGAGTCCCAAAGCTGCCCATAGGAAGCATGAACCAAAACTCATGTGTATGCTCAGCTCCTACCATACTGACTGAAGCCAACATGAAAGCTCCTTGATTTCAGCTGGGCAAATCCTGCCCTTGGTTTTTATTCAGCAGCAAGATTTCTGTACTTGCCGGGGACGCAAAGAAACAAAATAGAGAAGAGGAGCAATCCTAATATACATCACATATATGTTCGTTCTTCATTTTATGGCTGTGCAACTGGAAGCAGAGAAATTTCTTCTGAGGCCCAGGAAAAACCTTCTATTCCCTCTCATTTTGGGGTTTATTTTAGGCTGTGGAAAACATGGTCAAGGAGCCTGGCTGAATGAATACCTTCAAGCATTTTCTGATCCTGCTACGGCACTGCCTTTGCAGACCTCAAAATCCCTTCATGCATCATTTATACATAATCCTATCCATTGCAAAAGGAGGTGAGCATTGCCTCGGTTACACGGTGGGAGCACTCTGACCAGCTCCTGGCCTTCCGCATTGACCTGGCGGTTAACTCGGAGCTGCTGTTTGCCTGGAGCACTCTCCTCCAGACTCCATTTCACGTGGAGAGTAGAGAGAGCTGAGAGCTTTCACTTGGGTTTGCTTTTTCATTTTTTTTATTTCTCGTGCATGGGATGGGAAGAAGGACAACTGGGACTTGAGTTCGCAAGCCAGGCCATGAGCAAGTGTATTCCTGCAATGCCGCAGGAGCGTATCTAAGTGAAAATGAGATGGTGAGGGATGTGACAAGGCATTTTTACCCAGAGTAGCTCCTTCTGAGTACATCCAAGTGCCTGCTTCATGGTTTTGCTTCTGCTTCTTTGAGTGAGCCATCCTACAGCTATGCTAGCTGGTGTACACCTGTATTTACAAGGCAAACTTAGCAGGACATTAAAAGTCAGTGTTGGAGGAGACAAAATAGGAGAGGACACACTGCCTGGTTCTCAGCCTGCTCTTTTCCTTGAGCACCCAGGTGGCACGATGACTTCAAACTGTGGCCACCACTGTTAGCACAAAGAATTAAGTACATAAACAACATTAGCTATAATAGTGTTATAATGTACGTAACCTCTTACTAGGGAATTGGAAATTTAAGCTGATGTTTTCTTTCGCAGCAGAGGTAGGAAGCCAAGACAACACGTTAGGTGGTGAAAGTTAGAAGGGAAAAAGAACATTTTTTTTCAGACACTTACTGCAGAGTGTCTACAATATTGTACAATAATAAGCTGAAAATACAGACTTTATTTCCCTTTGGAATTCAAATGCTTGTACATCAACAGGGCACCTCTAATATCTAAGTAATAAGCATAGCTGCTCCGTAAGGACACTATTGAAACTCAAATTCCCTCAATACAATTTCAGATTGAGAGTGTGAGCTCAGGGAAGGAGAACTTTATTACATTTCATAAGGTTTTTTTAAGCATTTTCTGAATTTAAAGCTAAACCCACACTCTCCAGTGGGAGAATGTACTGCACTCTTCTCCTTTAAATCTGCATTCATTTATCTGACACACAGCCACTGGACAAAGTAAAAATGTTTTTATTATTTCTGCAGACCTTCAATGTGGTATTAAAGAGCTCATGGAGGCTGATAACAACGACTGTGCAATATATATATATATATATATATATATTTATATAATGCAACTATTAAGATGTTCTGATTTGTTTGCTTCACTTTGGTACATATAATGCACCAGCAAAGCTGATAAAAATGGTATGTTTTTCCGTTCTTCTTGATAGCTGGTTATACCAGGCATGTCTGGGCAAAAAGCATTTGCTACACTGATTGAAGAATCCAGGAACAGTGCAATTTGCTGGCCATCAGGTTATGAGATATGCTAGGAAGCAGCACTGGTGACATGGGTGCCTGTTCAGGAGTAATTGAAAAGTTAATGTTTTCTAGTTGTCACCAGATGAGTGCAATATTTCTGTATCTTCTCAAAGTTTAACAATAAACAAGTTAGGAGTTCAAAGCAAACAAGCTCCCTAACCAAAGAGCAGACACCCTGTGAGGATTCTCTAAATAAATACTATTGCATTTCATACCATTACCTTCAACTGCACTGAACCTCTTATTTGTTTATGGTTTCCCTGGTTCAAATGGCAGAACCTCCAGATCCAATTTAAAATGCTGAAGAGGTCACTTAGAATTGTTGACTGAACCTGGATCAAACCATAAAAGAGACTTTGTAATGAAATAAATATTTACTAATCAGATTATCTACCCAGAGCAACAATCTTTGTTGGTAGGCTGCCATTTATTATGCTTTCAATCAACCCCGTGGCTTCTAATAAGCTGCATTTTCATGTTTTTCTTAATATAGAACTGCTTGTCATTCAGCTTCGTACAAAGTCCCGTTGTGCTCCGGGAGAGACGCGCTGCCTGGGGCGAGGCAAAGGCTGACGGCCACGCCGCGGAGCCGCTCGGCTCTCCCTTCTTGTTGACTTGCTGGGGGCAGTGGGCAGAAGCCAGCAGCAGTGGTGTGGCTCCACGGCAGGGTTTGGCAGGACCTCCAGCACCCTGCAGCGTATCTCCACAGAGGTCAGGGCTCTGTATGAAAAACTACCTCATCTAAAATTTGTTACATCATTTTAGAGATGCAAAAAGAGACTGTTCAGAGACTCCTTCTACCTGTATGAGGATGCAAGTGTTATTATCCACATGTGGCAGGCACGGGTTGTTAATTAGGAAAATGAGTGAGAAAAAAGGTTTCATGAGGTGCATGGGTAATGATCCAGGTGCTGCTAAGTATAAAATATGCTGAGAAAAATGAGCCCTCGCAGAGTTTGAGGAGATGGATTATCAAAAACACACAGTCGCTCTGACAAAACATACACATCTGCTTTGCCAGTACAATTAAGATGCCTGCGCTCATGAAAGAGGGAGTGGGATAAATAAGTGCTTGGCTGTGCATTTTTCTGATTACTGCTGTAAGAAAATATCTAATATTTAGTATCGGTACCACATCCACAGAAAATACATCTGTCCATTACATGGCTGCTCGCTTGAGTCGGAAGACGCAAAATAGGCCACCTGAAAATGTCTAAGTTACAGACCTGCTAGAAAAATACTCCCTGCCAAGATAACACACTCCCTGCCCAGATAACTTATGATTTTACACATCCACAATTAGTAGTTTCACAGAAATTCCCTGCATTTCTATATCTTAATCTGTGGATTTTAATAATACCTCATAAACCAGTCTCAGATTCAATAACGCAGGCTGAAGGCTATAACTATGTCCTTAACTCACTGCTATGTGCATATAAAAATCCTACAAGCTCATCAGTGGTTAATCCATCCTATCAAAAGTACCACAGTACACTGACAAAATTAGAAATACAAGTTTGTTATTTTAATGAGTCACTGACATCTGCTGCTTATTCTTAGTTTTCAGTCGTACTCCCCTGCTCTGACATCACGGTGCATGTGATTTTTATTTGTTTATCGCTCTTAGCACTGGCTCAGACTTTTATATTACTTTGACAGCATTCCTCCTCATTCATTATTTAATAATAACTTTTGCTTACCAAGCACATTTTAACACAACTAACTAAACTAAAAGCATGTCCTAATCCTTAATGAAGTCCAAATGCTTCTCCTGGGAGGCAGGTAAGTATCATCATCATTTTCTGGATGGGAAAGCAGATATTAAGTAATTTGCCAAGGTCATGCAGCTTTGCTGTGTCACAGCTTGGGAAAAAAATGCTCTCAGGAGCCCTGACTATCCATCCCCAGGTGTCAGTAACAACCTTTACCAGCAAAGACTACTCCGTACCCAGGGCAAAGGTGCAGAGAGAGAACGTGAAGGCATGAACAGGCATTGCAACCATCCTCCTTAGTAGATTCCACTGGGAGAGGTAGCAAAGAAAAAAACAGAATGTGAGGTTTTTGATCCACCTCTGATGAGTTTAGGGTAAAGACACAAAGAGGAAGGTCCTGCAGCAGGGTCACCTCATCACCAGAAGGCTGTGAGCCTCTGCAGTTGGCCTACGAAAATGTTCGTTATCGGATAATGCTGAAACAACAGCAGCCCATTGTCCCCCTTGGAGCCCAAAGGTCTCGAGGTATTAACAGCAGATTTAAGTCCTGCATTTCTCAGTCTCTTTTCAACTCCATGTTTTTAACAATGACGTTATTTAACACATGCCAGAATGAATAAGTTTATTCTTTCTTCTGATCTGCTCCTATAAAAGAAGCTTGTGTTACACAGACTGCCTATAATTCATTAAGCCAAATTCCCTTCCATCTGGAGGCTTATACAGTTGTTGAAAAGCTGTCACTATAACCTATTGTCACTGCAACTTTTTATGAACCAGCCTACATTTTTATGTCAAAATTTATCTCAACAATTTTGCAGTACTTACTTTCAATTATTTCTGTATCATCAGCCTTTAGGTAATGCAGCATTCAAGATAATACACTGGGATAAACTTCTCTCTCTGGCTCTGTTCACACTGAAAATAAATACGGTTTTGTATTTTAACAACAGCTACACAGAAGGAGACACAGCTTCATGTGTACATCCCAGTGGACGCACAAACTAACGGCATGTATTGATTTCACCTACCCCCAAATGAAACAATCATAAATAAATGCAATGGTCTATGTTAGAAAGAAATAATGGCTATAAAAAAGGCATTCTTCTCAATGAAAAAAATGAAATTAGGCTGTCCTCATTTTGTTTCACAAGAAAAAGGCACATACACATGCAGGTTCCACACGGTCCAAAAGACAGATACATAAAATGATGCACAGATGTAACAAGGCCGAAGACCAACAGCAGCTGTTTTATTTGTCTCAAGCCACAATTTACAGAAAGGCATGCTTTCCTCCTAGCATCCCAACCTCTGCCAGACCCACCTGAAACATAAAAGGAGATTAAAAATGCAGTGTGCAAGGAGTCAAAACATCCTCAATTCTGGTCGACTCGGGAAGGAGCCTTATTGACTGAAATTTCAGCAGCCAGGACATGGCTCTAGTCCTAAAACTCTGTAATAAATTCCTTCAGACCACCTTTTCCTGACCTTTCATAACAGCTTTACAACAGATTATGGCCTTGCCTATACTAGAGGGTTGTATTGGCATAAGCCATGCTGATATGACCAGGAGTAATTCTGCAGCAAAGAGAAAGCCAGAATGCTAACACACACATTACAAACAACACAAAAATATAGCTGGTGGGTAGAAACACAGGTTCTGGCATGCCATTCCATCATAAAACCAGGCAAGGGTGTATCCGTGCTTGTAATGCAGCTTTATACCAGTATCATTATGTTTTTTAATAAAATGAAAATCACAACCTGAACTGGCACGGTTGGATCAGTAAGATTTAAGTCTTGACTGAGCCCTTGAATTAAAAAAACTGTTTCAAAACGGGGGGAAGTACCAGCATTTTTTGAAAGCTTGGTGTTGTCCAACTGAAATACTTTAAAAGGCAGGACTGGAAAAGGAAGTGTCAGTTTTGGAAGCGACAAAGATCAACGTGTCTCCAATATGGTATATCTGGCAAACTGCTGTGCAGTAAAATAAAGCGTCACACATAGCTGCTGAAGCAGACTCGGGCCAAAACTCACGATTCTTACTCATCTCGCACTAAAGCAAAACTCTGTCTAATTGAAATGATGGAGAGATCTGAGCTGAGCAGGAACAGTAGGGCTTGGCTCATGCAATATATATATGTATGTTCTGTTGGTAGCTCGACTGCAGACCATACAAGTAATTTAACGTTTTATCTCTTTGGTAGAAGTATGCATGTTTGGGTGGGGAACTGAAACAGATGGAATAAAAGCAATTGCTGTCAGGTCTTATGTTCATAAGACTATCTTTCTGAATATAGACAGACATCCTCCCCATGTACGGCATTTTCTTCCTGTAGCACCTACCAGCTTATGAGCTGTGGACCAAGGATATGCTGTGTGAAGTCCTACAGAGATGAATGCAGCAGGATGGCCTCGTGCCCCTGTATCCTCACTGAATGGGAAGAGCGAGGGTGTTTAATCGAATTCTCTCTACTGACTGTTATAAAATAGTGGAATAATCTGCAAGGAAAAAGCCAAAGCCCAGTAGCTCAAATCTTATTAAACTAGGCTGGACCAACACTGCAGGGCCTCATTTTATCAGAAATGGGAACAGAAATTCCTTAAATGTATGTATGTATCAGCAATATCGGCCTGTCATGCATGTCATGGTATTGGCTATGCATTGCCACCCAGAGGGACCTCAGCAAACTCGAGAAGTGGGCCTGTGTGACCCTCATGAGGTTCAACAAGGCCAAGTGCAAGGTCCTGCACCTCGGTCGGGCAACCCCCAGTATCAATACAGGTTGGGGGATGAAGGCATTGTGAGCAGCCCTGTGGGGAAGGACTGAGGGATAGTAGTGGATGAAAAGCTGGACATGAGCCGGCAATGTGCGCTTGCAGCCCAGAAGGCCAACCATATCCTCTGCATCAAGATAAGTGTGGCCATCAGGTCGAGGTGGGTGATTCTGCCTCTCTACTCCGTTCTGATGAGACCCCAGCTGCAGTGCTGCCTCCAGCTCTGGAGTCCTCAGTACAAGAAAGACATGGACCTGCTGAAGCAGGTCCAGACGAGGGTCACAAAAATGATCAGAGGGATGGAACACCTCTGCTACGAGGACAGGCTGAGAGAGTTGGGGTTGTTCAGCCTGGAGAAGAGAAGGCTCCAGGGAGACCTTATTGTGACCTTTCACTACTTGAAGGGGGCCTGTAAGAAAGATAAGGACAGATGTTTTAGAGGGGCCTGTAGCAACAGGACAAGGGGTAATAGTTTTAAATTAAAAGAGGGTAGATTTAGACTAGATATAAGGAAGACTTTTTTTTACAATGAGGGTGGTGAAACACTGGAACAGGTAACCCAGAGAGGTGGTAGGTGTAACATCCCTGGAAACATTCAAGGTCAGGTTGGATGGGGCTCTGAGCAACCTGATCTAGTTGAAGATGTCCCAGCTCATTGCATGGGGGTTGGACTAGATGACCTTTAAATGTCCTTTTCAAACCAAATCATTCTATGATTATACATGTTCAAAGGCCTTTTACCTTACACTGACTTGGACTTAACTGCTGTGGTTTTGGATACACTTTAAATGCTTTTGGCCTTGTGATAGTTCTCCCACTAGGCAGACTCTCCATCTCTATTCTAGATCTTGGCATCAGACATGCCATGGGTCTGCTTGGTTTTTGCACTGAAAAGAGCAGGAATAGGGAAGGGGAAAATATCTCAGTGATCTCAAAAGTGCATCCTCCTTGTTTCCATTTTTGGGACCGACCTGCGTTCAGTTACAGTCCTGACAAGTTACGCTTTTTTGCCTTTTAGCCATGTAGTAATCCAACGAAGAGCATGCTCAAAGTGGCACAAGTGGATTTTTCTCATTTTCTCTTCATCCGGAGAAATGTCTAGACAGGATATTCTGAGCAGTTTCCTTACTTTCTTCTTGACATGTAGCCTGCATGCTGTGGCCTCCTTTCAGGTCCAATTTTCATAACTCAGACTAACAACAAAACTGAAAGGATGCCGACAGGAGGAAGAGAAACAAATGGATTAGATAATCTATTTAATATCCTCCTGGTGAGCTCACCAGGTTTCAAATAGCTGTGTTTTATAACAGGTATAATCTCACTTTAAAAGCTACAAACTGTGCTATCCATCAGAGATAAGTTCATGGTTCAATCTGGCATCACGAAAGGTGGATTTTGTAGCGAGCACATGGCCAGGAAGCTGACAGGAGAGAGGTAAAACAGCATGAGGATGTATAATTGCTCTCTGTTAATACAGGGAGTAAATACAAAATGAGGTTTTCTCAGTAACAAATGGCCATGACCTATCAGTGAACACATCAGCAGAAAAATGAAATTCTGAAAGGGCTTCTTTGGACGCTGATGGGGATCCAAACAGCGCCTGGTCTTTAGTTAGTGCTTCGTACATTTATGAATCTACTTCAAATAATGTGATTCCATGCAAGGTCAGGAGTTTAGCTTCAAGGAGTAGAATGATTCTTTCCAGGTCTGCATCTTATGAGCGAAAAAAATCTTGTCCTTTAAAACACTTTTAGACCAGTTTCTGTATAAATACATGCAGTTCTTTGACCGAAGAAGCAACTCCCTTTAAATGGCTTAATACACTTAAATGACACAGGAACCTCAGCTTGGATGAAACATGACTACAAGCTGGTGCAACAGGCATGTTTAGGATTATTCCTCAAGCCTTTTACTGATAGTTCATCTCAACACAGTATTTTTGCATAGTTTAAAATAAAAAGACATTACAAAAATCTTTTTTTAATTAGGGTAACTGATGTTCTGTGACCACAAAATCCACAGGTTTCTAAAGAATATGCAGAGCTTTTTAGAAGTCTAAGGGAATAAAATACAGCAAAGGAGTTATATATGCTCTCTGGGGAAGGTCCTTTCTGGCAATTTAACTTCAAAAAACCAAGGTCAAGATCTTAAAGGAGTATGAGGAAGCCATCACCCACAGCCTTCTCAATGGAACACCCTTATCTCCAAAAATATATGAGGATTCTGCAATATCTGAAGGGGATAATCAAAGGGAATAGAACAGAAAGATTTTAAATTTTTTGTTTATTTGTTTTAATGATGGGAAGATCAGAAATGGTGAGGATCTTTGGGATGACCCCTGAAGGTCGAGAACTGTAGTGTGAGCTTCTCTTGCTACCATGAGAGAATCCTGCTCCTCTGGTAGTTCACAGTCTGTAGAAAACGAAAGCTCCATTATGAAATGGATGTTTGCCTTTGGCACTAATCTGAGTGGCTCCTCTATGTGTCCTCTACATCTGCCAAGTGGAGCTGTAGTCCTCACAGGGATGCTGGATCTCAGGATGAGAAGCAACTGATGGAATGAAGGAGAGGATTTAGAGTACCACGATTTCTTGTTATGTGTGACAGCCACACATCAGGTTCTGGATGTTCTAAGAGAATATCAATTACAGGTTTTTCATCATTTGTATCCTGTCTTCAGTGACTGCTGAAGGGTGAAGAAGTCCAGGGTCCACTGTCAGTGGGCTCTGTTAACACCTCTGATCTTAGGTGAGACCAAGGCCTCTAAGAAGTCACAGTTCAGCCTCTGCTCCAACGACCAAAATCTAATCTTGTCTTGTCTTTTGCCCAGGACTGTGGGTAGGCTACAATGAAACCTTTTTGGCTTTGCCAGCACCCCCTGTCCTTTGTTGCCCTGAGTTTCAACTTCATTTCATGCAACCCATCACTATCCCCATTGCGATCAGGCAGCTAAAACCAACTGCCATCAAAACAGATGATGAAGCACTAACTGTAGAGGAGCCCAGAAGGCAAACTTTCTGCTTGAAAATCTCTCATGATTAGGCATAACCTCACGTCATTCACATGCAAGGGAAAATGCTGTAAGATTTAATTAGGAGACAGGAATGGAGTGAATTGAGGAGGCTGGCAACAGCTACATTCGTGTTTCATGGAGTTCAAAGACACTTCCTGTGATATGTCTCCACTGCCTGCCTGCTGCAGGAAGGTTGAGTTGGAGGAGCTGGTATTTCCCTATAAATACTCAAACAGCCCAGAATGAATGAACTTGCAGGATGGGACAGGATTTCTCCAAGTGGTTTCCAACAGGAAAAGCTGCTCAGTAGAAACTTGTCTGAAATGGGATCATAACCTGCATTTTCAGAGGAGACGGGCCTTCTTTCTTCCATTTCACAAGAGACTTTCCAGAAGAAATGTTTAATAAACATGATTAACACTAATTTTTATCATTACTGAGGGTGTTATAAAAAGAGATGTCTTCCACAAAGGCTTATGAGCTAACCACTCTCCTTCTCAGTTGCATCTGAAAGAGCTCAGATCTATCCATCTTCAGGGTACACCATAAACCCCATCAATTTGTCAGGTAGTTTCCACGGGCACCTCCAGCATGTTGAAACTTGGTTAATTATTGCTGCTGAACAACCTTCCTCCCTCTCCTGTTTGGATGGAATTTGTCATTGTTTTTGCTTTATTGTTGTTTTCTTTGCTACAGATTTTGCTTGCAATGCCTGCTGGGGTGCTTCAAACATTGAAGACATTTTTTAAAATGCTGAAAGGAAACTAATAATCATAAATAAATAATTCTTTAATTTCTCCGAGGAGTTGTCCAGCAAAAAGACAGAAATCGCTGAAGTAGTTCAAATGTACAAAATAAGACAGGAGGAAGAAAAATGCTTTCTAGAATCTCCCTTCAGGCTTTCTTTCAATGACCCATTGCAAGAAAACCAGAGAAACAAAAAGGGGAAGACAAATCTGATTTTTCATTTATACTGTGAAGGTGATGTACTCAAGTAAAAATTTAGGCTTGTTGTATATGACAGAAAGCAAACTTAACCCTAAGATCTCTTTTTGCTTATAACTTTACAGACTATGTTTGCAGCCAAGGCACCAACAGGACAAAGCCACTGTGGATTTGAGTGGAAAATAAAGCAATGAAAATACAGAGATGCTGCCTTCAAAAGCCCTTGGATATAAAGGTGATAGGAAACATGTATCATAATTACTTCATTTTTTATAGCTATGCAACACAGGTTTATTGTTTTCTAAACTCTGCATCTGTCACTTTAAACTTTCCAAATAATCAAACAAACAAACAAAAAGAATGTCAGAAGTAAAAATAGTCTCTTGCTGCCCATCATGCAGGGGGACATCTGTTTACTTCCCTGCTTGAGGATGAGCAAGGATAGGACATGGGTTAAGCTGAAGAGGCGTTAAAGAGTCAGTGACATGACATGAAAGCATACTTCTGCTGACAGCTGTAGGCTGTTATAATTTTTTTTAAATTGTGCATTAAGATTTTGGTTAACATATCTTATATTCCATGTAATGTAGATTTTATGGCACTCAGCTTCTAGTAACATGAATTTTTTTACCTGTATAACAACTTGAATTATGCTTGATGTACATTAACCAGTACATGTCATTCCAGTTTAATTCTTGCACATCAATTCTGTGGTTTCTTACCCAACTGACAGCACAGGAATACAGTAAAATTGAAAGGGGAAAACCTTTGGACTGACCAAAATTACAAACAAAATAAAACCATAACTGGCTCTACAAAGGCCGAACTGAAATGAGAATTTAATGGAATTTTTTTGAATTATATTAAATTCTTCTACATGGGACTAAGGTTATACACAGATGACCACAAGCAATTGAGTTAGTGTAAAATAACAAGTAATAACCAAGCTACAGTAACATTTCATGTGTTTTCTCTTAGTGTGCCCCTCCGGAGAAGCAAAATGATCTTAAGCCACATGTGTACATTTGAGACTTAAACTAACATGTTTTTCTTCAGAAGTGAGGCAGGTTATAAGAAGGCATACAGTCCGTTACTGCAGCTGAGCTGATGAAAAACACCTCACCACATCATGGTGATGCTGCACACTGCGATCAGGAGTCCACAGCACTGCTCAGACTCAAGTGGCTTTAAATTCCCAAGGGAGATAAACCAGCCTCAACACAAAGCCAGTGGAGCACTCAATTAGGAGGCTCCGGTACTGCCTAACTCATTCATTTAAAAAAATCCTCCATTTTAAAAAAAGTTCACTTACCTGCAGTCTCTTTATTTGCAAGCTCTTTATCTTAGAGGGCTCTTAATTTTTTATTTATACATGTGCCCACGGCTTGAAAAACTGTGAAGAAGAGAATCACTAACAAAGGAATTTGTTGTCACTGAAGGGAATGGACTCTTGTATTTCCCTTTGGAGAATGATGGCTAACAAAAGTCATAGAATCATAGAAACACAGGATGTTGTGAGTTGGAAGGGACCCACAAGGATCATCAAGTCAGTCCAAAGTAAACAAAACAAATAAGCCACATAATTAAAATATGCCTTCCCTAATTCAGGAGCTACTTTCTCATTTTTTCTCAAGTTCTCCCAGCTCCACATTGTTCTGGTGACTTTTTCCATCTACATGGGGGCCAGGTCTCATTACTGAGTTTTAACAAGGGTAGCAAAGATGCCTTACTGCCTCTTGAGAACACAGTTCATTTTACACGTCTCTCACTGAGATGGCTGTTTACATTTGGTGTTGTACAACTTTTCATTTCTTTACCAGACAATGAACACTGAAGAAATTTCGAAGTGTTAAATAGACCAGGGTCATCCCAAAACTTAAATTTTATACCCTGCCTAAGAAATCTAAAGCAGTTATTCTAAAAATTCCTGAAAACACCCAATCTGTTGTCCTAAATGTGCACTCTTAAAACATACAGGAGGCCCTGTTTTCTTACTGCTATGAACAATGAATTCTATAAAAATTTAAATTAATATTTCAAGATTCCAGAAGGTTTGTCAAAATACACAATATAGTTGTTTACTATAAATTTGCAGTAGACATCTGTAGCTTACATGATGTTTCTATGATGTTTATAAAATTATATTATTTTAAAATGATTGCATTTAATTGCTACACCTTAAAAACACTGTAATCAAATTAACTCCAGTTTCATTCTTCAAGTGCCACTGACATTTTTTAAGTATTCTAAGTAGGTGCAACAAAACAAAGCATGTATGAGAACATCGATCAAGCAGTAGGATTATCTGGGTAAGAACAATAACAAACAAGAAAGAAAATAAGAGAGGTGAAGCAGACAATAGTAGCTGACTTACTACTTTTTGTATTTCCTGAAAAGTGAATCATTTGAAGTTGATGGTATAAAAAAGAACATTTCTCCCATTGTCTGAAGTCATTTTGCTGCAGCTTACAGAATTCATGTAAAAGAATTCTTTGTAGCTGAAAGCTGGAAAGAAAATGTTCCCAAAGAATTAAGTGATTTGCTGAATTACTGGTTTTTACCCAACATAATCTCAGTTTTCATTCACTACAGTGGATGATAGTGTTGTTACTGTAAAAAATGCTCTTCAGTAACTCTTTTAAAGATCACATAACTTTTCCATAAATGTACCTCTAATAAGACTATGAACAGATGTATTTTATACAGTTGAGAAGCAGAGCCATTCTTCCTACCCTGCCACAGCAACTCACACTTTCAGGGGTCTCTGATCTTACCCACAGACGTGGGATGAAATTCTGACTTTTACCAGGTCATTAACTTCAGCTGGGTTGGGACTGTACTCCTACAGGTATAGGTCGCTTTTTGTCTGAACAAACCACAACGAAAATGACAATGTACACATAAAGTCTTAAGAGTTTTCAACTCATCCCAAACCATCTCAAATATTTACTAATCCGTCTGATATACTGTACCCATCTGAGCAGCTCTCAGTAGATTCACATGTGGTACAGGCAGGTTGTACATCTCAAGGAGATGTGTGTACACTAGTACATCTTTCACTATGAGTGTGGGAGATGGTTTAGGAAGTTTATTTGGTTTCCTACCTTTTTTTTTTCTTTGCACCTGGATTTATTGTCATTATATATGTTGCTACCTATTTACACTAGAAAATGCAAGCAAAAGAAATGCACCTTGCACTGCAAGTAGAACAGTGAAGATCACCTGACATATTGCCAGGGAGGTATCATCTACCAGCTATTGCCAGCAAACCAAGCCTTACTGATGAATTAGAAGAAATATCCTTGAAGGCTACCTCAAACTTTTAACTCCAGCTTGTAAGGAAGTCTTGAGGTTCTGAGAAGACTCCCAAATGGATGAGGACTACAAATATGTATTCAAACCTCACTCCTTCAGCGCTAAATGCACACATGATGACCTTTAACTTTTCAGTAGCACTGAAGTAAAGGAGTGTTATTGCTAAATAAATATGCAAGGCAAAAGTTCTCTGTGCTTTTGCAGTAAACACCGTCTGCCCAATGTTGCTCTTGCAAACACATGATACTTTCTTTATCTTCTTGTTTGTTTTGCATTATATAAGATGAAGCCAAACAAGCCTATACCCTTCCCAGAGGTTCACTAGATGCTATCTTAACTATGTAAATTCTTTTGCAAAAATGCCAGGCAAATTCCAGTGGAGCCATGCTAATCACTGCGATTCTGGCAGAAACGTAGAGCTTGAGGGGCATTTTTGTTTCTAACATTTATGTGCACACTGCATTTTTGCAAAATAAAACGCTGTAGAAGGTGTAAGGACAGAAAGGTGTTTGTTTAAGTGCTGCTCCTTCTGTGAGCAAAAACCTAAATATTCACAGGAAAAGGAAAAAATCCAGAGTTAACTTGTATTAGACTCCTCCATCCTGGAGCTGGTGGAAATGTATGGTGTACAAGCAAATGTATTTGTTAATACAATTATTTTGTATATATTATTTTGTCTATTGTTTGTATATACGCAGCCTTCCAGTACCTGAAGGGGCTACAAGAAGGCTGGGGAGGGACTTTTTGCAAGGGCAGGGAGTGATAGAACAAGAGGAAATGGCTTTAAACTGGAAGGGGGTGGATGTAGATGAGATATTAGGAAGAAATTCTTTCCTGTGAGGGTGGTCAGACACTGGAACAGGTTGCCCAAGGAAGCTGTGGATGCCCCCTGTCTGGAAGTGTTCAAGGCCAGGCTGGATGAGGCTTTGAGCAACCTGGTCTAGTGGAAGGTGTCCCTGTTCATGGCAGGGGGGTTGGAACTGGATGATCTTTAAGGTCCCTTCCAATCCATACCATTCTCTGATTCTATGATTTTTAATTATTCTTATATCGTTAGGAAATTAACACTGTGTTAGCACTTCCTCATGCATGGCTGGCCTCTAGCAGATTGGCTTTGTTGAGTCGTATAACATGTTGAAGCTATAAGGATCTCTTTCCACCAAACTGAGACAAATGACAAGTGCCAAAGACAATAGTATCTCCTTAAAGCCAGGTTTCTTAATAGAGCATAAGATTACGGAGGATCCCAAATGCAATTTTGGAATTAACAGTTAATATTCTATATCTTTTTTATACCTGACCTTAAAATCCTTACATGTCTTTCAGTTACCATGGTGCTTTTATGTAGATTACTTCACACAAGGCATCCTTAATTACAAATCATATGATGTAGCAGGTTGGGAATCTAGAAATCATGTTGCCAATAAGCAAATAAACCTACAAGGGCATCTTATCAGAAAAAAGAACCACACAGTCCTCACGTACAACATACTAGTTCGGTGGAGATTAGCATAAGAAAATGTACTTTGTAAGATAGCTGTACCTTTGGAAAGTGCCTGGCGGTGAGAAAGAATTTTAGTATCTTTAGTCAAAGTTATTACAAGGTGCAGTAATACACTGGATACACTATTAGAATTATAAACTATCTGGTGGTTTTGCCTCTTTTGCTTTAGAAAGGAAAAAAAAAAAAAAAGCTCTAATTTAAAACTCCACAAAAAAAGACTAAAAGATCCATATATAAACAATTTGTGTTTCTACAAATATTGGGAAAAAACATTTATAGGTGTAAAACTGTACTCAGTGGATACCAACTACTTCTACAGTGTTTGCAGTGTTTAGGATTATACAAGTTCTTCTTCAAATGCATATTTGCAAACATTTTTACTTGAATGTAGAATTTCCATGTTATAACTGCTTGATTACATTTACACCAATACTAAGATGTTTTATGCATGTTTTTATTTGATGCTGTAACCAATTTCTAAGATGAGGCACCATCTAGGCCATTATTTAGAACATAAAATGTTCTCTTAACTGGGAAACTAAGACAAGAGTTAGTTCTGCAAGGACCAGTAAGGAAAAAGAATATTAATTTATTGAGTAAATCACAGAATGGCAGAATTGCCTCGATTGGAAAAGCCCTTTAAGGTCATCAAGCCCAATCATTAACCTCACACTGACAAGTCCCCGACTAACCCATGTCCCTCAGCGCTATGTCTGCACGACTCTTCAATCCCTCCAGGGATGGGGACTCCACCACTGCCCTAGGCAACCCCTTCCAATGCCTGAGAACCCTTTCAGCAAAGAAATTCTTCCTCACATCCAATCTCAACTGCCCTTTGTACAACTCAAAGCCATTTCCTCTTGTCCTGTCACTTGGTTGAACAGACCAACCCCCACCTCTCTACACCCTCCCTTCAGGTAGTTAAGGTAGTTAAATACTTGAGTTGAAATTTGGAAAATTTAGAAATCTTATTTTCAGAGATGTGTGCTTTAATTCCAGCAAATAGGAGTAGCTTTTGATTTCAGTTAGCCCCAGCAGAACTAAAAAAGTATCTCTGAAAATGATTAATTAAATAAAAAAATAATATTTTCCAGTGTAACAACAAAAGCAATCCCAACTCTGCTGCCAACCTACTCTCCAAACTGATATTCAGGAGTGGAAGAAGCTAGTGAAACCAAACTGGAAAGGTACGGAGTGAGACAAAGGTAGCACTGGCTGGCATCTAAACTCAACCACCACCTTGACAGATGATTTTATGGCAGAAGTTCTCTCTGAACTGGGGCAGTGAACAGCAGCTGCCTCATCAAAGCTCTTGCAGCTCAGCTCCTTTCAAGTAAATCTTCAGCAGCAACAAATTGTTAGGAACAAAAGACCCAACGGTGCTACCAAAAACCAGCAAGTCCAGCACTTCTGCAACTCCATAACAACATTTAGGCTTCAGCAACACTGGTGAGAAGGCACTTGCCAAAGTACTTCTGCTTAGTTTGAGTTTTCTTTGCTGCTTCTTTTCCCCCATTTTTTTATCAGCTCTATCAGCTCCAATAAAACACCTACTTGTAATTTCTTTTTCACTGCTTTTACAATGGAATACTGAAACATCTTTGTATTTTAACAGAGTAACAGCTTTTGTTAACCTCTGTCAAACCCCAGGTTGCATAGACTATTATTTCTCAGAAAGAGAAAGAGCAAGACCTATTGAAAAATTAAGATGATTAGTATTAGTGTATTGACTATCTCAAAGGATTCTTTCAGTGCTTCCTTGAAAAACTTTATTCAGTTTCCTTAAATTAGCTTATCTTTACATGTTTATAACCTGTTAAAGAAAAAAAATCTCAAATGAAATTAAATCTGGATTAAAACAAAGTTGATTTAGAAAATATCGACCCAAAGGAAAATACAAAGTGAAACTCCATTGTCATTCTCAAAACTAAGTTAATAACAGTGAGTATTTTGAGGTGGCATTAACTGCTGACTTTGGAAATAAGATACTTTGATCTAAGTTAATTTAGGCTCTGCTTAGGGTATAATCTGTACTGGAGAATTTTTAATAAAGAGACATAAAGTGATGCCAGTGAAGAAATGGCAATGCAACAACCTTCTGATCTTACACTTTAAATTCCTTTTCCTTCCTTTTTTAATAATAAAAAGCCATAGTTCAACCTGTAATCAATTTGCTGTCCTTCAGCCAGTAAGTCCCCAGAAGGATAAACAGAAATGTGAGTGACAAATAGTATGAATCATGTCTTTTAATTATTACTAGTAGAGATAATTATTGACATCTAGCTGACCATGTCTCCTGCCTCTGGACCACAAGTGTACAGAGCACTAACCTGTGAGGGACAATTATGGTGCACTGAACAACAGAGAAGCTCCTAATGTCTCACATCAACTTCCTTGCAGAGGGGACATTAGATGAAGTCTCAGATCAATAATGAAAACAGTTTCCAAGAGAAAATTCAGTTCACATGTCAGTTCTTCCATGTTCACTCATGACAAGGAGTAACTCACCCCCCCTAAACACTCCTGCTGATTTCCAGAGTGATTAATTCTACTGATTAAAGGTGTCCCTAGCTGCAAGGGCGACTCCTTGGTGCAAGCAATGGAGTTGATACATCCCGCTTAAATGCGTGTTTTTAAGGATGCAGAGCACCACACTAACTCTTGGGGTTGTGGAGACACGAAAGGACTGAATACTAGATCAAAAGGCAGCAATGTTTATGTTAAGGGATGTAGATTCCTCTGGCAACCTGAATTAAAAGAAAAGTGGATGCTATCAAGACTATTAATGTTCAGGCAATGGAAATAATTTTGTAATTCAACCTCCTGACATACCTCCACAGGTAACTTTGATCTGCTAGAAGTGGGTGTTAAAAGTGGAGGGCAAGGATATCACCTGGAATAAATGTGAACGGACTCTCCCAGAGTACAACTGAAAGCTTAATTTCTGCTGTAAATGATTGGTTTAATTTACATGGAAGAGCAGCAGCAAATCTTCATAAAATTAAAAACAATACTTTATTAATAACACGAACAAAAATATAAAAGTTCAGTTGCTAGCAGCTATCCAGAATTACATGAGTAGCACCAAAATAATTAAAACTACTTGTGTTTCAAAAATAATAAATACATGTCATGACCCTAAGCAGCAAAACAACATTAAAATCCATTTGGTATGCAAATTCACTCGAATGATAACAAGTCACACATCTCAAAAAAGAAAAGAAAAGAAAAAAGAAAAAGAGAGAAAGAAGAAAAATATTTACTACATAAATTATGAAAGGAGAATCAAAGAGTATAAAAAACAGTTGTGTGTCTACTCATTATTTTGCTTTAATTTCATCTAACTTTGTGAAAAGCCCCATGGGCTAGGGACATTAATTTCTTGCTTTTGCTGTTTTACTAATTCCTAATGGAGAATTACAAAAGAATTTCAATCACATGAATTGGAATCATGGGAAGGAATGGGAAAGAAAATTGAAGAAAACTGCAGGATACCCAGAAAGCTAAAAATAAATTAGTATATTCTAAACGCCATTCAAAAAAGAAGGAAAATGCCCATGTCACAACCACAATCCGAGCTGATTTCAGCACCAGCGAGACAGAAAGAAAATAATCTAGAGGAATTTAAAAGCAACAAATCTCTAGGACCAGATGGAAGTTATCCCTGGGTATTAGAGAAGATCAAGAAAGAAACTTTCGGGCTACTGGCAGACATCATGGAAAGGCTGATAAGTTCCAGATGGAATACAGAAATCAGTAAATATGCCACCAGATTATGAAGCGATATGAAATAACATTTTAGTGTGAAATTAGCAATAAATACGGTTTGTAACACGGCAGCATATCACAATTTTGACATAATTTGACAAGTCGCAATATAAGACACAGTGTCAGAAGCTATCAAAGCAAAACAAAACAAATCTCCCAGGTGGTTTGCTGGGAGAAAAGCAGTTATTTTGCTCAGAGTTTTCACACAGCGGTTCCCGATTTCCTCCTGCCCAGGCTGGCAGTGTATTAAACTGTTATTGCTTCTAATATGGGTAGGGGTCCAAATGGGAGTCCAGCCGTGCCAGGCACGAGCCCAACACTATAGGAGGCTGCCCAGCTCTAGTGACCTTACGTCCTAAATGGGTGAGGTGGATAATTCCCAGGAGGAGGTGTCAACATCAGAAGTCAAGCAAATTTTTCAAGGTCATAGAGCTGTTTTCAGGAAAAGAACTCACGTTTTCTCAGTCCAAACTCTAGCTGTTAGATTACTATACCCAAGTGCCATTGCCTATCTGAACATTCAATGACAGTCCTCCAATTCTTCCTTTTTCGTAG
>NW_010316863.1:0-6699 GCF_000700745.2 Antrostomus carolinensis | reverse complement strand
TCTTTCCACCTTACCAACTTCTACTTCGGAATCAGATCACTTGGTGGTATACTAAATAATATTCCTAATCTTTCCCCCACCCTTCCCTTGCAAAATAAGCCATTCCCAGAAATCTACTGACTTCCTTTTCTCCTGCTGGCTTCCTCATCTCTTCCTCTGCTCATCACCTGCCATGGTCCCTAGTACCAGGATGTCACTGCTTCCATTTCTCCTCCCATCAAGGACAAACTCTTTAAAAATGCAGAGTGTGCTCTGTTCTCAAAGGCACATTTGCTTAATTCACTGAAGACTGTAAAAAAACATTATGTGAAGTTAAGCTGAGGGACCTTTATTTAAAAGGAGTGCAAGCACTCTGGTAAACAATGAAGACACAGCAATTTCATGTACTCCAGTGTTTGAAACTGGAAAACTTTGGCTTGGATTAAATTTCTAAGCAACTGAATGAGATGTCTCAGGCACGTTGTTCCCACAGTTCCTACTGTGGTCAGTGACAAGATGAGTCAGACCTTCACTGGGCACCCTCCTCTGATTATATGGGGACCACCCTAACTTCAGTATCTCATTTAAGTGTCTGAAGTTAGATGGGATGCATCTGAGTCTCTTGAGGCATACTGCGAAATTCACGCCACAATATGGTATGAGTCACAGATAAAAGCATAAAAAATGAACTTGACGCAATTATTCACCACCATGATAACAATGGTATACACGTGTCTCATCCTAACCCTCTACCCTAGTCTGTGATTGACGCCATACATATATATATATAAAAGAAAAAAAAAGAATTATGGTGCTTGGCAGCAGAAAGAAGGACAATGGAGCAGAGTCATAAAGTTTTTGTGAAACAAAGTTTGACAGAAATGTAAAGCATTGCACTGTGGTTTCTGAAGTAGGAAACACATGTCACAAATAAATGGAATTGAACTTGACCACAAGAAGGACTCTGAAAAGGCCCTGGAGGAATAGCGGAATTCACTCTTGAAAACACCATGGCAATGTTAGAGAAGAGTCAAACAGCAGAGCGACCAGGAGGCAGAGGGCTTAGGCACCAATGTCAGACACAAAATAAAAGCTGAAAAACTAGCCCATCCCAAAGAAAGCTCACTCAGAGTAATGTTACAGGCTGTGTTTAAAATGCAAGAAGAAATCCAGAGTTAAGACTGATCCTCTTGCTCTGATATCAGCTGGAACTCAACATTTTTCAACAGTAATTTTGTGACAGAAGAAGGCAAGATACGTACCCTAATGACGTCAGTTGCACAGTGGTAACACCGATGGACACATTAGCTCTATGGCCTAGGTCCTAATTTTTTTTTTTATTTTTTTTTTTAATGAGAGCAGCTATATCATACAATGCTACAAAACCAAGATAAGACCTACTGATCAAACATTATCCTTTCCTCGATCTACTAAGTCCTAGCCTTGTTTGCAGTCTGAAACTTTCCTCTTTCCCCTCCCAACAAATATTTTAACTGAAGTTAAGGTACGAGAGAGAACAAAGCTGTTTTCAGGATTAAAGAATAGAATCTATTAAAATCACTCCAAGAAGCTTAATTCATGTATCTGAGGAAATAAATGGGGAGGGAAAAAAAAAATCTACTTAATTAAAAAAGTCTTCAGTCGTAATCCTGAACCACTGGAAGGCACTAGCAGATAATATATAAGGAATATGTAAGTATCAGTCAACCTGATGATAAATAGAACTGTGTTCTGCATAAAGCATCTTTTTCAGTGATGGAAAAGTAAAGAAACTGTGACTGATTGAAAGGAAAAAGGAAAGGTTAGGTCATACCAACCCCATCTTCTCTTCTTCCATAGGAAATGTAGGAAAAGTTACAATTTAAATGTTTCCCAGCAGCAAGCAATCTGTGTTTGATGGGAAAGAAAAAAAAAATCCAAAACTCCACAGCTATCAGGAGGTTCTGAAAAAGTGAAATGTCCAGGTTGGAAATAACAGTTACAGCTTCAAGATCTACCACAGCTACTTGCAAGGCTTTTTAGCTGCATTGATAAAAAAAAAAATCACATGCAGCCATCCCCCATCCCATACTGGGCTTCTATAACATTTTAAGTTTGTGACTCCATGAGAAACACTGCAAGTACCGCACAACAACTAATGCATTACGTACGGATAATGTGTTCAATGCCTCACGTCAGAGCATCATAAATCTTTACTTAGCTACAACAGTCATTCTGAGTTTGATTATGCCATGCAATATAAACTCTGCCTTTTCTCAATGTCACATTTATTCTTGTGATATATATACATATTTTCCATGCATTAAGCTTTAATATTTTCTTCATGCTTCTCAATTAATATTTTTTATTAATTGCAGCTTTCTCAGGAGCCTGTAAATCTGACAGCTGAGCATCCTTATTTATTTTCCTTCAATGACCTCTGTGTAAGACTTGCTTAGTTTTCTCTCTGCCAGGCACCTTGGGATCCATATTTCAAGCTAGATACTTTTTTCTTCTTATCTCTAGTTATTATTATTTGTTTGTTTGTATTACAGCGGCATCTTACAATCCCAGCTGGGGCTAGACATGCCAGGAATACAGAAGAAAGAGTACCTGCCTCAGGAGAGAGTGTCTAGCTCAAAAAAATTGCTGAAAAACTAAGAGACAGGAAGAGGATGGCAGAGAAACAGATGCAAAGAGGTGCTGTGACTTGCTTAATGTGATACATAGATAAGAGCTGGCCTACGCGAGCGCGTACACACTGCGCAATGAACCATCGACATCAACCATACAAATAATTATTTTTTTGAAGCAAAAGAGAGAAAGAAACTCAGCTTGGATGTTGTATAGCAGTAAGTCCTGCAAAGTCAACACAAGAGGCTTGGTATTATCAGTCTGGACTCATGCATGAGCAGGAATAATCACGATGTCTTTACTTTACTGGTAATAACAGTCCTTAATATGACACATGCCTGTTACTATGTCAGTGTTAGGTCTTTTGTCTTCAAAAAATATGACTCATATCATGAGCCTTAGCCTACATTACTCTCAGATTTAAGGTGGGGTTTCTGCATTTTCTTCTTAAGCATCACAAAATCGTCTCTAGAAAATATCTATTTGAGGGAGCACAAGAACAAAAGGACAACTGGAATGAAAATAAAAGTAATGCTGCATCACCTAACCTATTAGGTGACTACACAGCTATATACGGGGAAGAATCAAAAAGAAGAACTTAAGATTAGTGCATCCTAAACTCTGGAACATATATTATAAAATAATTGAGATGTTGGGGCTGTAACATGTATCCTGTTCTGTTCCATGCAGTACTTTGCTGGAGCTGACATTGCTTTCCAGTGTAGAATGACAATAAAATCACAGAGAATTCTTCCAGAACTGCTGTTCTCCACCCCGCTGCTCACCTCCAGGGCCTCCAGGCCACAGGGCAGCAATGACCAGAGCACGCACCTTCACAGTCACTACACACTTTGAGCAATCTGCAGCAACACAAAATATTGCCTGCTGGAGACCAGCAGGCTCAGTGCTCTTGGGACATGGTACAGTAGGTGTGGCTACAGCTCAAGTTGTTGTACATATCCCAA
The DNA here is from genome assembly GCF_000700745.2 of Antrostomus carolinensis. Classification (NCBI taxonomy): domain Eukaryota; kingdom Metazoa; phylum Chordata; class Aves; order Caprimulgiformes; family Caprimulgidae; genus Antrostomus; species Antrostomus carolinensis. Next base: position 3,142 of record NW_010316863.1, on the reverse strand, counting down.
GCAACACCAACCATCACAAGGATGGTCCAATGTATCTTCTCTGTGTCTCCTATTTTACTTTCCTTGTAAACCGGGCTTTTAATGCAAGGTCTTGGCCTCTGTCTAAGCTGCTCCAGAGCCTTATTCCTGAATACTTGAAAGACTGTGCCAAGGTGTTGAATGAAGATGGCAGTCAACAGCTCAGCTCTTCAGATGAAGGCAACATGCCATGGCCAGGAAGCTGTGGGGGGAATCCTGTCGCACTCCAGGACAGTAAAAAGCATTGCTACTCACCCCATAGCATGTTCCATGTGGAGGGTAAGTTTCTTTGACCTTGTCACTGCCAAGAAAGGTGATCTCAAAGTAAACCAAATAAAAGCAAACAAACAAACCCCATAGTACTGCACTGTATATGCTTCCAAAAACTAATCTACACTAGACACGACAGTTTGATCTGTGCAGGAGAGAAAAGAGCAATTCACACATAGACTAAGTGACAGAGGACTTAGAATCTCTATTCTAAAACTACGTTCCCAAAGATGTCAACAGGGACATAAATTATAACCACGTGGGTTACGAATATATATTTATGCTACTAGAAACAAATCTTATTTGCTTAACCTCAAAATACAGTGTTTTCCAGTCTCCAGCACAGCTGTGATTTCTTAATAGTGTTCTGAATAATCCGTCAGATTTCTTTGAACATGCTTTTGCAATTCATTTAGCATCAGGCAAGAGGAGAATTGTATTTCATATAAACTGTGATTTTTTTCAATGGCCTTTTTTCATAGAGAAGGCCAGAAGGGACCTTTTGAAATTATCCAACCTGACCTCTTGCATAACAGAAGCCACAGAACATGCCTGAATTGATTATTGTTTGATCTATAGTGTATCTTGTAAAGAAGCATCTAATCTTCATATAAAAATCAACAGTGATGAAGATTTAGTGCAAAAATCTCTTGGTGTATTGACCTCTTGGTCAATTGCCCTCACTGTTGGAAATCCAGGCTTAATTTCTGAATTTATCTGCATTTGTCAAGCTTCAATGTCTCAACACTTTGTTTGGCAGACGTATTACTTTTGTTTCACAAGGATAACATGTGCATTGTTTATAATAAACAAGGCAGGCAGAAAAACACATCTTCTTTCCAAAAGCAATGTCAGCAACGATTAAAAATGAGTATGTGCCAAATAGCTGACTCATTCCCACACTTCAGTCAGAGCTGGTGCTACCAATTGCCTCCCTGATATTTAATGTCAAATGATCTGCTGTATCAAACTGAAGACATGGTTCCACTGCAGTTATAGTGCCTTTAAATCAGGTAACTCAGCTCTGGTAGCAGCCTGGCCGTTACAAATCAGGCTGATGGAGAAGGGAGGAAGGGAGCAGTTGTTTCAGATCAAATGAGGATTCAGTGCCCTGTGTGGTTGCAGAGAATTGCGTAGCAAACAGGAATAACCCAGGAGGCTTCTAACCCATCTGGGAAGGTGGCAAATGCTCAAGAACGTGACAGTGGTTACAGTACTGACACTCATAAACAGAGGCGAAAACTGTCTCTCTCTGCTTTTGACTTTCTACTCTAGCTACAGAAGACAAAGGTCCTTCAATCATGGAATGGATGACCCAACTCTCCTCACCATGGAGATTTTTATCCACATGAATACATTAATACTGAGTGGAACTGGTCCTTTGGATGCATTTTCATTACCCTTGGAAAAATTCTTAATGGTTATGAATTTGCACCTAAATAGCAACATCTAACACAGCAATTAACAAGCTACAGCTGAGAACAAATCCTTGATCTAGGTCAAAAAAACTCTTTTGTCCACTGCCTTATCTTTGAGTGATAACTGCTCTTCTCCGCCCATTTCAGAGTGATCCTCCCTCTACTGCTTTACTGCAATACCTTTTTTTTTTGCATTTTTTGTTTCTTACCTAGAGATGTATTTTATTTTCCAGGATTAAAAGGTGAACCAGAAGGCTTTTTTACCTGCCCTGACCAGAGTTCAAGTTTCTTTATTTCCCCAGAAATGAATCACTAACACCTGAAAACAAAGCCTGACTTGGATTCTCTGTTCAGCCTCAGGCATCCGTGATTCATCAACCCCCGCACACGATGCAACACAACTTTCAAGTCAGTACTTTACAAACACAGAAAATACCGCTTTAAATATTTTGTTGTAGTTCAAGGCCGTACAAATATGCTGCTAACAATCTGGAACGTTAAAGTATTATTTAAGAAAACAAAAAGAAGTTATTTATTGAAGTGATTTCAGTGCATTGCTAAGGTGCTGGCTGGCTGGTTTCAGTGCAGCTATTTCTCTTTGTGGATGTGCTGGTTTATAAATCGCTCACTCATCATGAATCCTGCTGGATACCAGAGGAATCCTATTTAAGCTTCTGGTAAGCAATTTGCTTGGTTTACTAAATTTTCCAGTCACGCGTCCATGCAAAAGCTGCTTCTGCTTCCCATTCAAATTCTCCTTTCCGCCCGCTATTTGTCTTTGCCACATCTGTGTTTATTGTGCGGCCGCGGGCGATGGCATGCCTTCGCAGCCAGGATCTGCCTGATAACCACTGTAGGACTTGGCTGCCTCTCAAAGGTGACCTGCCAATCAAGTTGCCAAATTTTTTTTTTAATCCATTTTAGGCCACGTGAGCCAAACACCCCAGCAGAGAAACAAGCGGGAGGAAGGGAGCGGTTGGTTTCAGATTCCCCTCTCCGTCGACGTTCGCTCCGCCTGGCTATGGCTGGCTGGCTCCCGTTGCGCCCTGCCCCAGAGTGCATGAGACGAAGGCTTGAAAGAATGCCGTGGAAAAACTTTTAAGTTTACTTATTTAAGTTTTCTCCTCATGCTGTGTGCTTCAGTGTTGACAGTTAACTCGCATTTAAAACAACCCTCTGCAACAGAGCTGTCAGCCAGAGATGTATCTGAGTCACACAGACCCTTTAAAATTCTTTCCTGGCCGAAGGGACATCAGTCAGCCAGGAGAGACCCTTACCTCTCTCTGGGTTAGGAGTCTGAGGGATATACACAGCATAACCTTTATTTTTAATTTTTTTTTTTACAGTGTTACTATGCAGAAAAACTTGAAAGTAAGGAAAATCAGGTCACGGTGTGTAAATGGAAGGGAGAGTATTGACCATGTTCCTGGAGGAAG
>NW_010316862.1:0-14078 GCF_000700745.2 Antrostomus carolinensis | reverse complement strand
CTGGCCACAAGGACACACTGCTGGCTCATGCATGGCCTCTGTCCACCAGCACACCCAGGTCCTTTTTCCAGCAGGTCAGCCCCTAACCTGTACTGATGCATGTGGTTATTCCTCCCCAGGTGAAGGACTCTACACTTGCTCTTGTTGAACCTCATCAGGTTTCTTTCTGCCCAACTCTCCAGCGTGTCCAGGTCTCATTGAATGGCAGCACGGCCTTCTGGTGTGTCAGCCACTCCTCCCAGCTTTGTATCATCAGTAAACTTGCTGAGGGCAGACTCTATCCCTACCTCCAGGTCATCGATGAAGATGTCAAACAAGACCAGACCCAGTATTGACCCCTGGGGAACACCGCTAGTTACAGGCCTCCAACTAGATTCTGCCCCACTGATCACAACCTTCTGAGTTCTGCCAGTCAGCCAGTTCTCAATCCACCTGACTATCCACTCATCAATCCCATACCTTCTAAGCTTTGCTACAAGGATGTTGTGGGATACGGTATCAAAAGCCTTGTTGAAATTAAGGTAGAAAACATCCACTGTTCTCCCCTCATCCACCCAGCTGGTGATGACATCGTTGAAGGCTACCAGATTGGTCAAGCATGATTTCCCCTTAGTGAATCCATGTTGACTACTCTTTTCTTCCAACTGCTTAGAGATGGTATTAAGAATAAGTTGCTCCATCAACTCCCCAGGGACGGAGGTGAAGCTGACTGGCCTGTAGTTACCTGGAACCTCCTTCTTGCCCCTTTTGAAGACTGGAGTGACACTGGATGTCCTCCAGTCTTCAGGCACTTCTCCCGTTTTCCAAGACCTTTCAAAGATGATGGAGAGTGGTTTAGCAATCAATTCCACCAGCTCCTTCAGCACTTCTGGGTGCATCCCACCGGGACCCATGGATTTGTGGGTATTGATTTTGTTTAAACTAGTCACACATCCAAAGACAACACTGTGCCTCACTTCCTGCCAGCCTGCCTCGTAACCATGGCTATGTAAGCCATTGCACACCTGGTTATTAAGTTTGACCCAGTATTAGTGAATTACTGGATTTACTGTCCTTTTGACCTAGATAATGGCAATACTGAAATGACCTGGATAATTGTACAACTGACTTGTACTTTTTACTGTATTCTTTTTTATAGAAAAATTGTTTATTCCTAAAGATTTTAGTCTGATGTCTGTTACCACAATCAAAACCTCTAGCTTGGCAGGGCTCAGAATCTCCTAGAGAAAGCACAGGAATTCTAACCAGTCGAATGCCATTTTCTAAAGATTAGTTATTAAATTAATGGTGCCACAGTTTACAATAAACTATACTTCCAGCTTTCCTTCTGAAGTCCACAGAAAACTTATCAGCATATATATTTTATTAAGACAAAATGGATAACCCAATATATAAAACTTAATTTGAATACAGCTACAGGTGAAGTCATCCATCTAGAAACAAGACATATTGACCAGATCTATGGTATAAGTAATATAAATGTAACTCCGCAAAGGCGAGGGTGGAAGGTGTTCATAAATAATTGAACAGGGCTTCTCAGTGACATGTTCTGGTCAAGACAGCTCCTATTGTTCAAACTGATAGTTAAATAAACGCAGTCTTGGAACAATCTTAAAACAATACAGCAAGAAGCAGGACTAAGAGTTTATGCAGTTCACACATTTGATATGTAAATAGGAAAGCACTGTTACCAGTTTCAGTATTCAGACTTCAAAAGGATGTTAAAATATTCAAAAGGAACAGAATTATTTGAAGTATGGAGAGAAAAAAAAAGTGCGCTGAAAAATTTAGAACATTCAGTACACCGAATTTATCCAAGAAATGGAAAATTTGTAGACAAGAATCTATTGGAAGCATTTCTGATACTAAAAAGCTCTGTATATTTTTTTCAAAAAAATGCATACCAAAAAATGCGTATCTTGTGACAGAGAAGGGGCAGCTAGAAAAATTTATGTGTTTACATTTTCTCTTACTAACAATGAAAACAAGGAATACCTTATACCTTGTATTCTTCCTTGCTTAAAGCAATTTAATTTTGTCTCTTTTTAAAAGGTTTTTCACTCAAGCAAATATTGGACACAATATGAACATTCTTAAGTTTAGTCCTATAATTTGTTTTATACATAAGAAAGATCAGACAATTATTAATGATTTCTTTTGGGCTTATTTTGCAAACAAATTTTGTTATAGAAAGTTTTGAAGTGGGAATAAAAACAGAGTAGCCAGTTCAAAACATAAAGGAAGATTTTTTTTTTTCCCAAAGACAACAGGTTCAGATAAAAGCTTTTAAGTGGGTCTTCAACAGGCATCTAAATACTAGAAAACAAAGATGTTATTTTTTTTAAGAAAACCCTTAATCGAGATGTTATCTGAAAGACATGACAGAAACAGTGACAAATGCCTGAATTTTTTTATGAGATATAATATTCCAAAATATTTTGACATTATCTTATGCTTTGAACGTGGAGGTTTTTAAGCATGTTTGTTAATATATGGTATATAATATAGTCATAGTATATAAATTAAGCATTTTGAAAATACTTTTTTATAACTTCCTATCAAAATAAGTAACAAAGCCCATTTCAAAGACAAGTTTTGATTTATTCAAATCTATACTTTTGAGTGGAAAACTCCTGTGATTTTGAGCAAACATAGCTTTTGTTAGTTGAAATTAAAATTGTATGCTTTCAGGTATTTGTCATTTCAAGACATTTATTTAGATGCTCAGATATTCCATCTATATTAGTACCTCTACCTAACAAATGGAGAAGTGCAAATGTCTATTTATTCATCAGATAAAACTGCTACTTGCAACAGTTGCCTTTAGTTTAATAAAATATAGACTAGAAGAAAATGATGAGAGCCTTCAAAGCAGAGAGATCTGCAAGATAGTTCACATTTGGCCGTGTTCAAAGAAGGCTATGCTCCTTATTATGCCCCTCAGCTCAGTCTGAATAAATGAACCTAAATTCAATTCATTGTGCCTGGACAACTGGAAGTAGAATTTGAGTTAAGAGCATTAATTAAAAACAAAAGCGAGTGAAATTCAACACTATGGGACTGAAGCCAACTTTGGGTACTCATAGATAAAACTATCCAGCAGAAATAGTGCATTAAACTATATACATGCCTACTACCAAACTCCTACATGCCTAGGTCTATCAAACTCCACAACAGAAATTTGATGTAAGTATTGTTCAGCAGCATCACTTCACTATGACTGTTAAAGTGACTTGGAACATCCCCCAAAATAAGCTAGCTTCCCCCCCTGCCCCAGGAAATAACTTTGACTTATAGGCTCTTCAACTGGTATTACTGAAGATCTTAAAATTTATCACTAGTATTCAAGTAACAAGGGTAACTTTCCTTTTTCTTTTTCATCTTGGTACCTTTTTCTAATAGCTTTTATGAAAAAGAGTGTGCTAAAATTTTGTTCTATGCTCTCTGCAATTCCATGCAACCTTTTGAAGAATGAAAGTGCTGAATCTTTTACCTTTGGGTAAGTACACTGGTTTTTTTTTAGAAATGTTGGAATTATAGAGAAGAAAAAGGAATCAAATTCAAGTTCTAAGATATTAAAAATCAGTAATGTCTTATATTCAAGGCTCTAAAATGATATTATGGGCTTATGGGAGTGGCTGCTTTTTTGGAATTTTCTTTTTTTGTTGTTGTTTTTGTTTTGCTTGTTCTTAGTTCTGAACCAACAGAAAGGCAGAAGGTAAAATACCCAAGTAATTATTTAAAAATATAAGATATGAATAACAGTAGCTGCAGCTCAGATTTTATTGAATCATGGAATAGTAACCCACGACCACACAAACAAAGTTGCAGTACCCTGGGCAGGTAAATCTGAATGACCCAAAGAAGATGACGTGCAGCTCAGACCCTCATTTCTGTTGCTAGCATGCTGCAGTCACAAATACGGCCTGTGGATGCCTCCTAAGTAGAAAAGTCTTTTCAACATGGTAAGTATTCTGCTACAAGATACACACGAGCTCTTCAACATATTTTCAAATTAATTTTGAATGCAGATCAATTGTTTGCTGCAAGCTGTATGCACGTGGAAGTGTTCTGTAGATTTTAGCTGTTATTTAATTCATCGCAGGCTTGAATCTACAACCCGTAAAAACTGGAAATAAAATATGTAGAAAAAAAAAAATCTGTAAAATCTGGTCTGAAAAAAAAGGCTATCAAAACATTCATGTTCTAAATTGCCAAAGACTAAGTACTTGTGTCATCTCCTGACAGCACTCCTGGATCTCTGTAAAAACATAACTGTACCAGATGTAAAGCAGATGAAATACGTATTTTCGTCAATTTAACAAAATAAAATGTAATAGCTTTTACTCATTTTGTTTCCTAGTGTTGATCAAATCCTGTAACTGCTTGCCAAAAAAGAGAGCAAGAGTGATGATTTTGTTCATCGGATGTATTTTTTTCACATTAAGGAATATTTCTGCATCTTTTCTTATTTTCAAGGGATGAAATCACATTAGTTCAGTGTATACCATGGCCTTACTATAAAAAACTAGAAAGTCAAGGTCCATTTTTGCAGTTAATTTCATAGTTAATTTTTTGTGTTTTCATTTCAATGCTAACAATATGAAATAGTATGTCACCTACGTTTTGCTTCTGGGATGTCATTATGATTAGTTGTTCTTAGTTTTGCGTTGTTTCTTCACTAACTATAAAATACAACTGTCCTCATGCTGGAACTTGTTTTGATGCTGAAAGCAAGAAAAATGTACAGGTGCTCAGTGAAAGGAGTCCTACAGAGTCAAATCTTATAGTCCCATACAAAAATATTCTCAGGTGAGTATGCTAAGATCAGGTTAGGTCTGGTTAACCAGCAACAGCAGCTAGCAGCAGACAGCAGCAGACAGCACTCTCTTCTCTGTGCTGTCTGCTGTTCACCGAATCTAAAATCTAATTGCTACATATGTTTTTAATACACATGGATCGGTACACATGAAGCTTGTGATCTCTGTTTCTGAAAAGTCTGTTCAAAAGAAAACACGATGTGAGGGAATTTGATTAGAGAAATACAGCAGCCTATGAAGACTAGAAGGAGGAGATCATGAATACATACAGTAACATGTGCACAAAAATTTCTGTAACAAAGAAATATTGTAAGAAAAATGAACTATTGAAGATACCTGTGCATTTTACAACAGATTTTTGTAAGAATTTAAGTTCTTCTAAATGTTCCCTACTAAACTGCTAGCTTACAGATCATTTATTACTATCAGTAAGTCATTATTTGAATAATAAATTCTGCTGTGAATATCCCCTCATTACCCTGTTAATTTTGAGTAGCAAAAAGAATCACTGCAATAAACGAGGCCTACACATGCCTGTACCTCCTCAGACACAGACTCTAAGACCAGAAAACCAGAGACATTTGCTGTGCTTTTTAAGCCAACAGCAGTCAAACACAGAAGTTTTTGTAATAATACTTACGGACTTTATTTCACAAATTGTTGGACAGAACATTATATTAATATAAAAGTGTTCTATGGCAATACAATGTCCAACTTCATATGTACCACATGCACAAATATCTTAAGAAAACAAGGGGGTTTAGAACTTCCTCAGAACTATAATCCTTGTGCTAGCACATGGAATCTATGCCAAATAAAAGCAGTTTTCAGAGACAAAGTTTGTAGATCAAATACGATGGGATACCCAGTAATGGGTCACCACAGGCGGGAAAAAAAAACAACAACCAAAACCAAAAAACTAAACAGCCCAACAAACGGAGCATGGGTAGGATGATAAATAGGACACTCCAAAAAGGTCAATACTGAATTAAGTCTGTGAATTCAAATTTTAGTTGCAACTTTAAAATATTGTCATGATTTGTTTCAAGTCAGAGTTTGTTTGAAAGAGGTTAGATAGTAAAAAGCTAAAACAACCAGTAACAAGAAGCACATACCATATTTAAAGGAATTCCTAAAGAGTTCAAAAAAAGACTAGTGGAGGAAATACCAGTCTGCAACTTCTAGCTATGGGGTGCACATTTAGTGTATATAGCCATCTAAGTACGAGGGGACTACAGAATGGAAAATGCTGTGGAAATTCTTTTCAAGAGCCACCTGGGAAACCACAATCCAGTAAGACTGATGTATGTGCAAGGCAAATTATCAGAAACTGTAAGAAAAATGTAATGCAATTAAGGAAAAGGTCAAGCTACTACTTTCTCCATCTTTCTTTCAGTATCACCACCAGTTCACTTGCTTGTGACAACTTTAACTATGTTGCCAGTAAATCAAGACTGACAAAGGGACAGGGTCAGTATTACTTTGCTGGCAGCATTATGTTCCCTATCCCACACTACCTACAGTTTATGCACTTTGGATTGATTTCATCAGCAAACCAAGAAACCAGAAAAGAAAACTCCTACATATTACTAACATATTAAACAATGAAAAGTTGATGTGTTTTCGTTGATGAAGAATTACTGCTGGATTGATGAAGTTTTGCATCATAAATGTATCACATTTTTGTAAAGCAGTTCTCACAGAAAATGGTAAGAAAACACCCTAAGAACACACACTCTTACAATTCCAAAATCAAGTAGTGTTCAAATGAAATAAAGGGAAAATAATTAGGCAATCACTTCATAACGTGTCTTTCTATCAGCATTTTAGTATTGTACAAAAATTCTTTGTAATTAGCGCATCAAAAGACACTGCCAAATCATCAGAAAACTATTTTGGATTCTGTGCTACGGAGAAGTAAAAGGAGGGAAAATTAATTCTTCCTTTTCTTTATCTCACCTGCATAGGAGCATACAGCAGAGGCTTACTTGTTGAGTCTTCTTTTGCTCTGCAAACCTAAAGGAAGAGATTGCAAGACTGGGGAGATAATAAGACAGAAATATAGATGAGACACTTAAAAACTGCACAGACACATGTACGCATTTTCATTTGCAACAAACATTCCTCTCATTTTTTTCTAAGACATCACTATAAAGTGCTGAAGAATACCGTGCTGATACCTAGTCTGAAATATTTCATTCTGTGCTGGCAGAATTACATTGTAACTGTTAAGAGACACAAACATTTAGTTTTACTCACCCTCAGACTGACACTATTGAGGTTATAAATTACAGGATAACTCTCAGGGGACAGAGAGACTGCATCTTCCTTGTTGTTTCTTCCAGTGCTTTTTTGCTTGATTCCTTCCCACCACCAAAATCAGTTCTTTTTGTCTTTGAATAAAAACTGTACTGGTTTCCACCATGCCAAAAGATACCCTGAACTCCTACTTGCCTCCATACATGCCAACAAATTTCCCTCCCTCAAAACTCACTAAACTTAATATTTCCAAGCACTGCCTCAAATTCCTTTTCTCCAACTCAATCTAAGGCAGCGATCCACCCACACATGAGCAATAAAAATGTAGTCATTTAGCAACACTATAATGCAAGAGAAAAGGCCAAGAGGTTTGTGCTGAAAATTCGACAGATCTGCAAAGTGTCACATATTTCATATGGATCTTGGGCTTGGCTGCATCTCCCAGTGAAGTTTCATATATTAATAGGAAGTGCAGGTAGAAATGTAGATCATGTACTTCTTAGTTTTAAAAAAAATACATTATTGTAAAAGCCAAGAATTTTTAATTTTAGATTTTATATTTTCTAATTTCACATCTTCTACTAAGCAGTTAGAATATATCTTTGTAGTACAGAATTATGTAATTAGTCTCCTATCTCTATCCTGGAATCAGGTAACCCGCCACCCCCTCTTGTTTCAAATAAACTAGTTGTCAAATTTCACAGAAATACTGAAAGTAGAACTGGGATTAAAACTCAGGCAGTGTCTGTGAAAATGCACAGCCAAGTCTACCAACCACAAGGCTGTTTCAGCGTTCACAGAATCAACTTGTATGCTTAGCCATCCTGTTCCGTCCCTACTAAAGTCATTCTGCCAACCAGAACCTAAAATTCCTGATACCCCTCCTTGTACTTTTATTTCAAACAGCTTTGCAACCTTTAGTAACTGTGCATTTAGCTACCTTCTGGAAGCTGCTTCACACAAATTCAAAGCCTCTGGTTTGTTTCCAAGAATGTCTCACACTTTCTTTATCTTTTCCTCACCATTCCTCCAGACTCCCAAGTTCAGCAGCACCTTTAGCACATGAAGACCACCCACATGCTCCTGCTCCTTTCTCCACAGTCCTGCTCTCTGCATGAAAAGATATGAGCTTTAACTGTGCAGTCCTTTGGTACTGCAAAAACAAGAACACAGGTATTCACTGTCCACATACGTGCCTCATCTCTGTGATCATTGTTACAATCCTAAGTGATGTGACTATGTCCACATACGTGCCTCATCTCTGTGATCATCATTGTTACAATCCTAAGTGATGTGACTGTGGAAAATCAGGTGGGTAGTCTCATTCCCAGTTTTTGCTGAAGGTTAGCATGACTGACAGCCTCCAAATCCCAGGTGGGAGTTCAGAGGTACTGGGAGATTCTTGAGCAGAACAAGAGAACTTGCTGGTGCAGTGGGTCCAAGCCACAGTTCCACATCGTGCCAGTAAACAGGGAGAATGAAAATAAGCAACAGCGCTGCAGTAACATTTAAAAACTGAAAGGCAAGTAATTTCCTACCCCACTTCCAATTTGATATTTTTGAACTCTATAATGACTTTTAATCTAATCAGTATTGTGTGAGAGAATATGTAACACTGATTTTTGGATGTTCCAGATAACAAATACTGTTCCTAGAAAAGTCATCCAGAATTAACTGCTCTATTCAACTGGCTGGTTATAGGTGAAAAGCTTAGAAAAGCTCAGAACAATATTTTAATTAACGTTAGATTAGCTATTTCTATGTTATCCACACCTTTCTGGGAAAGCAGGTGTCAGTGAATCGTTGTGCCTGATCATTAGAGGTCCTGTATTTCAACTTGAAGTGAGTCCTACATGAAGGTGCTGTCTAGATGAGGAAGTCCCACTGTTCTGCTCAAAGTCTCACACGCCACTTACCTAGGCAAACTAGATGGGTATGGACGTGCAGTGTTGTCACAGCTTATTTTCATTGGGTAAAGAGAAGTACCGTTGTACTGCTGGAACTGAGCCATTCATAAGCATTTTTGCTTTTATACCAGTGTGGTCATGAACATAACCACCATAGTTCTGTGTCATACTAATTTCTAATTAACTCTTATCACAGCTTACTTATAATATATTTCCATCACTTGAAATCTTTAAACCATGGCTGGATTGTAATATATATATGTTACAGACATATCAGAAGTTAGATCCTTTGGAAATGCCTAGTTTAAGTTCTTTGGGCTGAATTATGGAACACACGAGATGAACTCTTAATTCCTTTTGTGTTTAAATTCACTGAATTTCTAGCAAATCCTTTCTGCATTCAAACATTGCCTAGGAGAGACAAATAATTTACCAGCAGCAAACAAAGAAATATCTTAATCAACATCTTAGCACCTTTCTATTTTCAGTATATCATTCTGCTGTATTTTTGTTTTCTTAATCACTGTGCTTCTGCTTTTGGGGAGGAAAAATGCTGTGGGAAGTCAGATGTAAGCCACTTAATTTAAGATGGCTGTAACAATAATTATTCATTCCTGTGAAAAAAACCCATAAAATTACTTTTGTAGCTAGACAAATAATTCATCCCATTTTTCAGTGCATTAGTTGTCACCAGGTCACCAACCACTACAATCTTTCAGCTGAGCATTGTATTAGCATATAAAGTACAAATCTGCAAATGATACAAAACTGTAAAGACTGATTGAAACACCAGATGGTTGTGCTGCCATTCAGAGGGACCTCAACAGGCTGGAGAAATGTGTGAACAGCATCCTCATGACATTCAACAAAGGGAAATATCAAGTCCTGCACCCTGGGGAATAACACCCTCCATCAGTACATCCTGGGGACCAACAGGCTGGAAAGCAGCTTGGCAGAAAAAGACATGATGGTCCTGTTGGACAACAAGCTGACCATGAGCCAGTAATGCACCCTTGCGGCGAAGAAAGCCAAGAGCATTTTGGGTTGCATTAGGAAAAGTATCACCAAGTCAAGGGAGGTGATCCTTCCCCTCCTTCCTGGAAAGAGTCCAGCACAGGTCCATAAAGATGACGAAGGAATAGGAGCATCCATTCTACGAAGTCAGACTGAGAGAGTTAGGACTGTTTAGCCTGGAGAAGTGAAGGCTCAGGAGGATTTTGTCAATGTACATAAGTACCTGTTATACGGGAAGTAAAGAAGATGGAGTTAGACTCGTTTAAGAGATGCCCAGTGAATGGACAAGAAGCAAAGGGCACAAATTAAAACAAGAAATTCCATTTCAGAAAAAGAAAAAAGCTTTTTTTTTTTTTTAAATGATAAGAGTAGTCAAACAATGGAAGAGGTTTCCCAGAGAGGTTGTGAGTCTCCATCTGTGAAGATATTAAAAATCCGACTGGACAATATCCTGAGTAACCTGCCCTAGTAGACTCTGCTTTGAGCAGAGGGCAGGACTAGATGATCTCCAGAGGTCCTTCCAACCTCAGTGATTCTGTGAAATCAAGCACAAAGACATTTCTCAGAGAGTGACTAGAGAGTCCGTAGCAACTAAAGGTCATTATGAACCTTATTTCTTCCTTCTCCATAGGATTTTTCTTATCTAATACAAGCATGAAGAATGTGCTGGTTTTGGCTGGAATAAAGTCAATTTTCTTCATAGTGGCTACTATGGGGCTAGGTTTTGGATCTGTGCTGAAAACACTGTTGATAACACTCTGATGTTGTCATTATTGCTGAGCAGTGCTTACAGAGTGTCACGGCATTTTCTGCTTCTCACACCACCCCACCAGTGAATAGGCTGGGGATGCACAAGAAGTTGGGAGGGGACACAGCTGGGACAGCTGACCCCAACTGACCAAAGGGATATTTCAGACCATATGATGTCATGCTCAGCAATAAAAGCTGGGGGAAGTAGGAGGAGGGAGGGAACATTCGTAGTTACGGCATTTGTCTTCTTAAGTAACCGTTATGTGTGATGGAGCCCTGCTTTCCTGGAGATGGCTGAACACCTGCCTGCCCATGGGAAGTAGTGAATGAATTCCTTGTTTTGCTTTGCTTGCACGCATGGCTTTTGCTTTACTTATTAAATTGTCTTTATCGCAATGCACAAGTTTTCTCACTTTCACCCTTCCGATTCTCTCCCCCATTCCACTGGGGAGGAGTGAGCAAGTGGCTGTGTGGCACTCAGTTGCTCACTGGGCTTAAACCACGACAAGTACTACGCATGCATATCCATAAAAATATGATCCAAACCCCTAAAAAGCAAGCTATGATGTAATTTGTATTTAGTATAGCAGAATGTGATCAGATATTGTGGTGATGAGTGTGGTATAAAAATCTACCTAAAGTAGAATTTAATCCCTTTCTCTTAGTGTCACATAATTATCTGATTCTTATTTAAAAATAAAGATGAGTGAGGAAATTACTCTCTACAGTGGTAACTACATATATTTATTATTAAAAAAGTCATCTCAGTTTGCTCCATGCCTCTATAAAAGTTGGGCTGTGACAATACATAGACTAAAGATCCCAAATGCAAACATCTACTTTGAAGTCTTGACAGAAATAGAGCATCTACCAATGAGGATTTGCTAAGAAAAGTTGAACTCTTCTAAGTAATGCTTCTAGAAGAAAATATCAATTTCCTTGTATTTGCATTGAAGCACGTACATTGTATTCTTTCACATCCTGGATTAAGTATCCAGATATAATAATCAGTCAAAACAAAGCTGGTCTACTCAAGAATGTTATTTGCTATTTCAAGAAATGCTTTATTTATTTTCTGAAAAGAGTACAGAGCTCACTTCTGAAAGGAAAGCACTGCCTGTAGGATGCATTTACATCTTCATTTTCCACATGTTTGCTCACTGTTACTTATCCTAAGGTAGATGTAGTGAAAACAAGGGAAGATTGCAGATAGGAAAATATCATACCAATTTAATGAGTTTAGCTATAAATGCAGTGATACATCTCTAGGGGTTCCTGGGCATATACATAAAGCAAACAATAGAGAATGCACAATGCAAAACAACTGCAAAGCAGTAACTACGGAAGCATTTACATCTTACTTGGAATAATACAGAGTCCAAATTCTATACAAACACCAAACTTGAAAGAAAATTTAAACCTTTGTTTCTCCCACTAAGAGAGAAAAAGGAAGGAGAAATGGGAGAGGGGTAGCAGCAGGTAAATACATCTGGTATAATAAGAAAAATAAAGCCTTTGGTATATATTGCTTAAAATCAGAATTTAATGACCAGTATAGATGGCTTTAATGGAAAACAGATGTAGATATTTAAACTTTATGTAATTATTTCTTAAATACGTTCCTTTAAAGATTTACCTGAATAGTCATGTTCAGAGGATATTTCAGGAAAGGGATTTTTAAAGAAAATATGTAACTTCTAATTTTTATTTCAGTGATCATACAATGGTATTTTAAAAGGAAGCACTTCACAGCATCTTATTCACAGGGGTTGAATTCAGGAGGGGTGCAGGGAGCTGGAGAGGAAAATATAATTATTCTTCTCCAAGATCAGCATACAAAATATCCTTCATTTGATTGAAATGAGAAAATAAAATGCTACTCAGCTAATTGTGCAGATGTTCAAAATGCTATAATTTTGAAATTTATCAAGATATATGAAAATTTTTTAAAAAACAAGAGGACATTGATATTTCTCTTTTGGTTCCAGGCAGTTCCAGAGCTTTTGCTCTTCCTCCTGCTTGTGCTGTAATGAAACTGAGCCGTGTGAAATTCTGGTATTTATTTTGATGGGGCTATTTGTTCCTTCTTCACATCATGCATAAGCTAATTATAGTTTTGTTAGCTAGGTCTCATTGCTTTGCATGTATTTTGCTCAGAGCATTAGCATCTTATCCACTTGACCTTTATTAAATCTATCATGGAGCAAGACTTACCAACCTGTCAGAGCAATTTAGGAAGGGTTTGCCTTTTGCTTTGTTTATCCTATGTCTCAGACACTGAATAGAAGGATATTTCTAGTCTATTGCATTGAAATGGGTTTATGTGTGCTATCCCTAGTTAGTTATAGCATCTCTATTGCAGACTGGTTGTGGGTGATCAGGTGTGCCCAATTCTCTCATAAACATCAATGGATTATTTTTTGCTCCTATAAATCCAGTCTGTTTAAATAATGTCACTTCAAAACTGACATTTCTTCAGTCTTGAAATAAGAAATATTTTGTTTGCTAAGCTAACATGATTGCAGTTTTCCTCCTTTTCACTAATTGCATGTACAGAGAAAGCCCGTCCTCTACAACTTTGACCCTTATCACTTGAAACTTCATTCCTACATTCCCTATTTTTATTATAATGCCATAACATGGGATAGTATGTGAGCTAAAAACATTCAAGGCTTTGATAGTCAGCTTGTGTAATAAATGTTCTATAAACACTTCAGAGGGATTATGTTTAACTCTATCAAAACATATGTGAGTACTGTACAAACTTGAGGGAGATGGGATTTCTTCTTTATCTAGTACTTCTATATTTACTATGAATTAGTCTATCACACTCTCCAAATGTTTTCTAGATTCTTCTCTCCTTCACCCCTATAGATGCATTTAGCTTTTCAAGGCACAGTATCTGAAATGTAAAATAAAGCTCCGAAACAAAAGTGTAAATAAGTTGTCAGATGACAGAAAATGCCTGATTCTCATGTTAACAGAAAGGTTAAAATGGTTTTACTGCTTTAATTATAGTCAAAATATGTTTGAAGATGTAATACAACTAAGGATAACAGATCAACTTTCAATCATTTGAATCAACTGATTGCCTATTAAGAATTATGCTTTTAGACAAAAGGTGGCTACAAAAAGGACAGAGACTCTTGCTTCACAAAGAGGCATATGGAGAAGAAAAAAGGCAGCAGGTACATGTTGTACCAGGAGAAGTTATCTCAACAGAAGAAAGACATTTTCTACAGTAAGAACAATCATTCACTGGAACAACTTCCCCAGGGAAGTGGTAGAGTTCCCATTACTGGAGGTTTTCAAGATGCAATTGGACAGG
>NW_010316861.1:15472-66832 GCF_000700745.2 Antrostomus carolinensis | reverse complement strand
TATTCTATGATTCTATTCTATGATTCTATGACTAGAAAAAGTGAAGAAGCACCAAGGAAAGGTAAGGTGTGCTGGAGAGAGCAAATGTTTAAAGCAAGATCTTGACAAAATAAGCAGGTGATGTGAGTAAGGGTAAAGATAAATTAATGCATGGTTGTTTCTTAGAGTGGGTGAGGGCACAGCCAGAACAGCTGAAGACAGGGAAACTATCAAAATCAGAAATAATACTGAGAACACAACAAACCAAAAATCTAACTGGAATCTCAGGTAGTAAAAAATCATGCATTCTAGAATGTAAAGTCCGCTAAAACACAAACCTTTGAAAAATCAACAAAATTAGTAGAAATGTAAGGTTTAGAATGTAACATTCATTTCTTAAAGAAATACCACAGCATGCTTGAAACTCTAAACTTTCAGGCTGTGAGACAAAGATCTGCATATGAGATTATCCAAAATAGTCCCTTAAGGAAAAGTATGAGAAAGGGATTACTTATAGCCCTGACATCTTACAGCTAGCCCTATTCCACCCAAAACATTCCCCTTCCCCTAATCTTCCTTATTTTTGTTCTAACCTGAAACCCCTTCTACCCATGCCCCGTAACTCCTCTGAACGTTCTTATATTAAGTTTATTTTCTTTCCAAAAATAGCTCTGTTACCTGAGTTGTCTTTCAGAATATATTTTCTTAAAATAGAAATCTATCTTGTCAGAAAGAGATTGAAGCAACCTGCCCACAGATAATGCTCAAGTGGCTGTCAGGAGTAAGATCTGAACATAAAAGTGCCTGGCGGAGGCTGAGGAGCCAAACTGGGCTCTTTAAACAACTGGAAACACATAAGAACTGGTTGACATAAAATCTTCTCAGTTTTGAAAACCATTAACTTCCTATGATTAGGAAGTGATATTCCAGACCACCTGTAATCTTCTACTGATATTTTCAATATCATTTCCCTAAAGGGCCTTAAGCTGATATAAATGGATATATTTTAGCTGAGATAAACTGTGACATAGTTTTCATCCACATCTTGAGGAAACTGCATCTCATGTGGAAAATTATTCTGCTGAAATTCTTTTGACAGGTCTACTTCAACCCCTGAAGATTAAGCATAGCAGAGAGGCAGAGAGCTTGGAATATACCCTTCAGTGGTTCATATTTAGACTGTATCTAAACAGTCCAAGAAGAAAACTGCCCATCCAAAAAAAAAAAGTTCGGTGCATTTACTTTCAGTCACTTTTTTAGGGCAAGCACCATTTTGGAAAAAAATAGAGATTTTTTACCTCCTGCAATACAAAATAGAGTGATAGACAATGAAGCCAAAGAGTTTTTTCTTTCTTTTTGGTAGTGAATTTTATCTTGAAATACAATGGAGGATAGAATGAAAATTGCAGGATAAGACATGTAAAGTCACTCATCCTTCTCTACTGCTTAGGCTGCCTCTGAAGTTCTCTGTATAATTATAAATATAAGCAACAGGATCTGTTTGGTGGACTGCAGAACTAATAGTTTTATAAACTCTTGTACTCCCTGTATCTATCCACCACACAACCCCCCATCCTCTGAACCTCCTTCTTCTTGTGCTTAGCCTGTATGAGCTTCATATTCTTTGTCTGGTTCCAGCATGGTGCCAGGACCCTCTGCACCCACAACCACAACACTGCTAGAAACTCCATGTCCTCTGCATACTATAACCATGACCTGACCATGAAGGAAGATATATCAGAAGTTGAAGGTAGTCTGAAGCTGTGTGTGTACAAGTGAGTAAACTGACAGCAGTAAATACTAACAACACCAGCTGATTTTCTGTATAGCATCTTTTGTTAAGCACTGGTTTGCAGAAAACACTGCAAACATAAGGATAGAAACATAAGGATTTTTGCCTTTATATAAATATAGATGAAACTGCCTAGTTGCTTCATAAATTATCAGGGAGATGAAGGGAGAGAATAGATAGCAAAATTAAGAAGCCTTGCTTTCTTGGGAAAGTGGTTAAAGAGTGGATTATAAAATGAAGATACTCCTGGGAAGGGTAAAAAGAACAACTAGAGTGAAAAAATCTCTGGAGATAAATTTAGTATAATGAAAGAATAAGGAAATTAAATGTCGCTCAAATGAAAAAAAATGTAAATAACTTTTTGTTATTGCAGTACTAAGCCTATTCACTTAAAACCATAAGAAAGGGAATAAAAATATTACATACGTTACAGCAGTATTGCTTGGCCTTAATGATGTATAGTACAAGATTTATGGGTTATAAGTAGTATATCAAATCACTTTTCGTCAGAAAAAAAGAGTATGCGTGTATGGTGGAACAAGACGGTATTTGGTTTGGAGTCCAAAACATTTCAGAAATGAGTTCTGGCATCACTAACATCAGCTCCTAGGCACTGAGGACTGTTGTTCAACTTCCATTAAAAAAATAGTCAAACACTTCTACCTGGAATATCTGTGAAAATTAATTACTTGAACAAAGCATGTGCTTTCATATCTAGTCCAAAGCTGGAACTACATGGAACTAGAATTTCTTGAACAGCCAGCAGCAGCTTGGGTCTGGAAGTTGTGTACAGCCCTGGAGTAACCTCAGATGCAACAAGCCTTGCTGGAGCCAAGAGTGCACAGCAGGGTGGTGTTCTCTTTTCCAGGTTGAACAGCCCCTACTCTCTCAGCATAGGAGAGGTGCTCCAGCCCTCTGATCATCCTCGTGGCCCTCCTCTGGACTCACTCCAGTAGGTCCATGTCCTTCATATGTTGAGGGCCTCAGAACTGGATGCAGTACTCCAGGTGGGGTCTCATGTGAGCGGAGTAGAGGGGCAGAATCACCTCCCTTGAGTATTGCTATTGTGATAGCAATACTTTTTTCCTTCATATCTCAGCTCCTACTAGAGTCGTTTCCCTTCTCCACTGTCAAATATAATCAGTGTCACTGAATGCTAAAGCAAATTATTCTTTCAGTTTAAGAGCCATACCTAGTTACCTTTTGTTTTTACTCTGTCCTATCTGCATAGTAATTCTAACCATTATTACTGACTTTCTTCTCTATTTCAGTATCTTAATAAATATATATATATATAAAAAATAAGCTTGACTTTTAGCAATTTTCCAGATTTTTACTACCTATCTCTATTTCTGTATGCACATGTGTGTTAAAAAAAAAAAAAAAAAAGTGTTTTCAATAGCTAGGGAAAAGACTAAGCAAACAAACTTCTGCCGGTACACATGCCCAAATGCTGAAATAACTATTTAAACACCAAGAACAAATTCTGAAAACATTAGTAGTAAATATTTCTACTCTATTAAAAAAGAAAAGTAACTAGAACCTGACATCATTAAAACAGCATAGGAAGGAAGTTGGATTTTTTTACTCTACTCCATCTTCTCCCTTTTGATTAGATTTGGTTTATTATTTTATTTCTGGGTAAAAGAGACCAACAGAGTCACAGTGCTTTTGTTACTCTCAGCCTGCTCAGATGACTAACAAGTTAATGTCAAAATTCTTTTGTAATGCCTTCTCTAGCTCTAGGCTTTTACAGAATAGATATTTTGTCCTATTATTAAACCATTCCCTAAATGCCACAAATGATGGCTCTTACAAACCATCAGGCAACTTTGATTGAAAAAGACCCCTTGCACAAGTTCTGTGTATTTTTAGTTCTTATCAGAGGTAAAGTAAGATCCTACTAACTTGGCTGGTTCCTTGTTGCTTGATCAATTTTCATCTCATCGTGCCCATCTTTAGCTTGTAGGATTAGCTGATAGTCAATGGTATGCAAGGCTTGACATAGAAGTGAAAAAAACCCAATTAAATTTGATCTTGCAATTATCCCCAGAGAACAACAAATTAATTTACTCCCTTTTTAAGAAGGTTATTGAGGGCAAAGCTCTCTGCATTTAACTACTGTCTGCCTCTTTGTGCATGGATATCACCTATTAGTGCACCATGTTTTAATGCACTATTAGCCTAAAACCAATATTTGGGGACCTATTATATTGTCAGTTTAGTTTTCCTAACTGTGTTCCTGTGAGAAAAAGTAGTGAGAGAAATATGGAGATTAAACTACTAAGAGATAATTCATCTTCCTGATTCAAAGGCATGATTCTTTTATGCTGCTTATCCCAGCTAATGAAAGTCAGATTTTTTTTTTTTTTTTCAATTTGACACAAAAGGGTTTATCGGCTTTCACGAAGGATTGTAGAAAAGCATTTTCTGAAAGCAAAACCTCACTAGCTATTATTTGAAAATGTAAGAAAGGAGAAAGATGTGACCAAAGTGATCGGGCACATAGAAAGGAATTATTTTAAATCTCAACTGAATTTTATTTTTACACAACACATTTTTAATAGCAAATATTACAGATGTTTCTCTATCTGAAAACCTCAAAATCTGGGTATAGAAAGAAGAGGTTTTGAGGCAAAGTTTAGGTACATGAAGGTAACGTGAAGCTAATATGAATCTGACAACTACTTATCTTAGTTCAAATTTTATCGTTCAGTTCCATTCCCATTAATCAGCTGGTCAGAATTCCACTTTTTTAAAACTATCACATTTAGCAGTGAGTTGTTTTACATATCCAAGGTTACGAATAGTTTTACAGCATTTTTTGTTTGAAAAAAAAGAAGTATTATTTAAATATACTAATATCTTTATCTCTGAGGCTTATAGCTTGATCACAGATACAAATTCCAACATAAAAAGTATGGGATCATTTACATTTTAATTAACAATCTAATGTAAATTCTTTTATGTTTCAGCCCTATATACAACTATTCTCATAGACTAATATATTTGCATATCTGCTCTGTAACTTGCTGACAAACTGCAATCACCTGTGTCCACTGAAATAATGAACTTTAATGTCAACTCAGCAAACTCTACTGTCTCATTTTACCATTAATTTCAAGTCTCAAGGTGAAGTGATGTGGCATTTGGAAAAATACTCTACATCATTTTAGGACTTCCAGTATGTCTAAGTTTATATTAAAACATTAAAAAGCACTAGGATCCAGGCCAGACCACTGGAACTCAACCATCTATGTGGTTAAATAGTCGCTGACATATTTGAGAGTCAGTTGAATCAGTTACAGCTCTCCCAAACAAATTCCAGGCAGTATTTGGAGGGTAGCATGAGTCAAAGACCATTCACACTCAGCATTTAGGATGCAACTATTCTATTTTAGAGGATATAATGATTTTTACAATATCAATGAAGTTGTATCAGTTGGGCCTGAGGCCAGAAAAAGGGTTCTGGTATTGTTTTGTTTCTGTTACAGAGGTAGCTTTTGAAACCATGGGGAAATGGCATTATTAGGGTTGGTGATCTGTTTGTTCAGGAGTGTTTGGTAAATAATAATCTAAAAGTTAAATCACTACTTTCTGAAAAAACTTTTTAAATTAGAAAAAATAAGTAAATTTATTTTTTGGGAAAATGAATCCAAGGCTTGAACTTAAAAAAAAACCCAAAAAAACCAAACAAACAAAACCCCACAAAAAAACCCCCAAAAACCCAAAACAAAGCAACCAACAGTTTGGTTTTGGTTTTGGTTTTGGTTTTGAAAAAACCCACTTTTGAACTAAGACTAAAAGGCATACGGTAACCAGAGTTTTCAAAGGGGTATGTATGATCTGAGTGTCTAACTGTATTTTGCTGTCAGAAAATGTCACACAAACCCACAACAGTTTATAGTTCTTTCAAGCTGCAAGGTTAAAAAGTGTTTTAAAAAAGGAATATCACTGAATCCTAACTAATAGCATATGCGTACAAAAACTTTCAGGACACAATATAGACTGACTATATAAAGAATAAAATCACTTAAACATAAGTTAATTCTGTTTGACCAAACAGCAAGGATTTCTGGTTCATAGGGGTTTTTTAATAAAAACTTTGGGTTAAGTTCATTATTAATTAGGGGACAGAAAGTTGAATGGAAAAATCTTACTAATTTAAGCCCACCTTGGAAAAATGAGTTGAAGAAACAGTGGAGCTGGAAAACATTAAGCAACAATGGGCATCATGGCAATGAATAAAGTCAAAAAACAGGAGACATGAACACCCAACATGTAAGTTTCACAAGCAACACAAGCTGATTTTCACCCTAGTGAAATTAATCCCGAAGATAGAGTTACCTGTTTTACTGCATTTACTGCATTTTATTTGCATTCTCTTATTATTATTTAATTATTAGAAAGACGTAGACAAAGCAGTGTCTCCACATTCTTTTGAGTGGGACAAATTTAACCCTCTTACTCAAATTTTTGGGCCCCTGAAAAAAGAAAAGCTTATTACGTTTCCACGTTGATTTCTGCTAAACTCCCTTTGATTAGAGACCATACCACCCTGGTTGTCATCACTAATAAGTGCATTTACAACTGCCCTCAACAAACGACTAACAGGAGTCTTGGCAGGGAAAAGAGACTTTAAAGATAAAAATCTAATGAGTAGGATCCTCTGGAAGACCCCAAGCCATTACTTTACCTTAAACTGTTTAGTGTAAATAATCAAACACAATCAATTACTTCATACGCCCCACATACAATGATCGATCTTGTCCTTATGGGCCACTTCCTGCACATGATTTCTGCAACACCATTACTGGTGGATGATCCTGGTGGATGTCTTTGCAAATATAGGGAAGGGTATTTAACAATGCTTTTCTGTAGCAGTTCACTGTAAACACTGCTAGGCAAGTAAAGGGACAGATATATAATCTTTAGGAATCATGGTAGAATTGAATCTAATTCTGTATTTTTTCTCACCAGTTCTGCTGAGAGAAACACAGGGAAGGACCTTTGATTTGCTGTGATTGTCATATGTTCTGATTAGTCATCCATATAAATTACAGATTACTGTTTAGTGGTGCACATACCTGCATTTCAAGAAAAAGCTTTCACTATAAACCTTTCTAAATTTTCTCTTTCTCAGACTATAGGACTATAGATGCTTTAGTAAGTTTTAGACAATCTTTTACTATTTACTTATTTCTCAACTGTTGTGACTATGTACATAAAACTTTGGACCTTTTACATTTACAAATGTAGCCTCACCTGGTAACGATTTTTTGAAGTGTGTGTGTCTATCATTCAAAACACCCAACAACCCAGAAACACCACTTGAAGAAAAATCTGGGACTGTTTACTTTAACTTGACTTATATATTCTGTAACAGCTCATAAAAAAGTCAAAACCTGAGTCTGGTGCTATTAAACAGTATAGTACACATTTGACCTTAAAAACACCTGACTATTCCAAACTCTGGGGAAAACATATTTCTTAAGGATTCTGCTACAGGAGGCAAGTAATTTATAAAAAGTAATGCATTTTAGATCTTGTGTGATAGAAGTTTGTGGGTTTTTTTTGACTGGTTAGAACAAATTGGAGTCTATCAGTGTTTTGGATACATATGAGTTATTAAGTAGGCAGTATATATTACTATATAGATATTTGCTTCTAATCAAGACAATTATTTTTGAGAATACTAGTTTTTAAAACAACTTTTGAACAACACCTACTTGAGGTCTTGGGAAGGTTCTGCTCTGATATGGGGTGTCTCCACAGAGTGCCCAAACACTGCCCCTTCCGTGCCTAAAATACATAAATAAAATACAGTATAAGTACTTTGGAAAATAAAAACACATTGAAATGTATGACCACAAACTGACATTTTTAGGACAAAGTATCTGATTGAATCCTTTATTAATGTTTATCAATTTTGCTTCATATTTATGTTTGCATTTCTATACTAAAAACTGGACTGACATTGTGTGAAACTTTAGACTTCTGCTTATCACTGGATGAATTTCACATACAAATCTCAAAACATCTATAGATCCAAACTTTTCAGCACCAATTTGCCTGAATGTTCATCTCAACACTTTGGAGACGGATTGTTTTAGATAGTGATAAAGATAAATTTCACTAGATTATTTAGATAAGGAAAAGAATATCACAGGTTTGTTTGACAAAAACACGTTTTAGAAGCACCTACTATTTTTTGTATGATGCTCATTTTGATTACTTAAATTGAGATGCTAAACTTTCAAAATTCTTGAAATAACAGTCTACCACCTGAAGCTGCTAACCTGAATCTCAATATCTGACAGCTTTAGCGTTTCCTTCCATTAGACTTTTCACATTGAAAACTTCTTTTCTCAAAGAAATTAAAGAGATTTATTTGGAATGTCCTTTGGTTTTAGTGCTGATAGTGGATGCTCATCTCCTATTGGCACTCAAAATCAAGGCAAAGAAAATGGGTAACTATTTCCTAAAACTGAATTAATTATCTACTGAATTTTAATTTCTATAACTAGGTCCAAATTGTATATGATAATTCCACATTTTTAATTACATGACCAAGATTTTTCATTGAAAAATTCCTTTTCAATGAAAAAATTAGGGTTCTAATAAATGTTCACTGAAGTATTTTGAAAAAAATACAAATATTTACACAATCCATTTTCAAATGCAATTATTTTTTAGAAGACTGAAAAAAGACTGAATTAATAAAGAATTAATAAAGATCTGATTACTGCAAGTTCTTTGTTAAAATAAAAGAGAAAACAAGAAACTGACATGTAGTGAACAGCACTATAAAATCAATATTTCTCATTACTCTCAGACACAAGTATTGAATGCACAACAGTAATTTATACTACTCAATTTACATTTAGCAGATAGCAATAGCCTACCTATGTTGTTAGGCATTCAAAATTTTATGTCTTTATTTTTTTTCCTTGAACCTTATTGTCATGTCTATTTTTGTTTATTGATTTGTCCAGTGCCATTGTTTTTGTCTTCCTTATATAAACTTCAGCTTTTTTGTTGTTGTTGTTAGTTGTTTTTTTTAAACAATACCCATGTGACTGTAAGCTTTTTACTTTCCTTCCCTGAAGATGGTGTGCTGGCCACTGTGTAATGAAAATAACCTAGAACTATTGTGTGAAAATCTTTCCAAGAGAGAAATGCAAGCAAAGATGAAAGAACTGAATAAAACCATGTGTAAAATAGGCAATATATTTGCCGTTCATCAGAAGATAAAGGAAACTCTCTGGGATAATTATAGCTGATATCTAAATGTTCTATGATTAACTGCCATATTTCAACAAAAGAAGTTTTCTTGTGTTCTGAGCCTTGAATTCTGAGTATACTTAAAATTATATCAATATCTCACAGTAGCTGTATAAGAAGTACTCAACAGAACAGAGACACCACTCTAATTGTTACAATATTTTATATAAAATAAAGTATTTTCAATTATTTAAATATTTCACAAGTATTTTCAGAAATTTTGGCTGTTAATGGAAATAGATATTTAGATATTTTTGCAGTTAACAAATAATGTTTAGTAAACTGATCTTACTAGGATTTGAAAAGCAGAATAAGGCTATACAGTGCTTAATTCATGGTACCATTTTACAGTGTCAAAGAGAAAATGTCCTGAGAAGGAAGCAAAAAAAATCTAATTAAACATTAAACTAAATTACTGTCAAAAATCATAATTGTTAGTCATCTAAAATCCACTTTCATTAAAAAAACCCAAACCAAACTAAAACAAACACCCCCCCCAAAAAAACCAAAACAAAACAAAACAACCCAGAAACGCAAAACCCCTTCATTGTAAAATGCTCTACTGCTATGGAGTAACCAAGAAAGGAAGAGGGTATTTCTGAGAGTAAAGAAGTAAAGTCCTAGGTTTTTATATCTAGAAATCTATAAGCTTTACAAATATCTTGGCGAAGCATACTGAAAACAATTTCATTACAACTGCTGCTTTGAAGATCATAAGAAAACAACCAAATCCATTTTCTATAACCAAACTTTGCTGGGTGTTATGGAGCACCACAGGAGGGAAAAAACACCATATATTTTTACATGAAAGTATTCACAGAGGTGCTGTGCAGAATCTGCTTTTAAACCTGACATTGCTTTGCAATTCTGCCACCTTTAAGAGACAGAAATAGCATGTCTGTATAGGCAGGCTTTCTGTCACTCAAAATAAATCTCATCCCCACCTATAAAGGCACATAAGAAATTTGATGGGAGCTGAATATTAGAAATCAAAGAGTGTGCTTCCAGGTCCCATTCACTTTTTTCAACTGCAAAATTAAACACTTTCAAGGCCAAGGGCTCTTTGTGGTTTTGAAGGTGGAAATGGAATATGAAGATGTAAATAACTGAGCAGGGTGCAGAATTGCCAGTCTTTACTTAAGAGAAGACCACAGCTGTAATGTTTGAAAGAGTAGAATTACTGCAGAGATGTATAAAACACTACTGTAGTATGGATCAGACACAAAATCAACCAGAAGCACCAAAGATAATACTAGGCAAAAACTGATAACAAAAGATAAATTACAGATAGTTCTAAGCCAGAATTAGTGTTTATTCACTTTCAGCAGCATTTGTTTAAAAGATGAGAAGGTGTTTCTCCCTTAACAAAGTAGAAATTTGGAAAGAAAGACCAAGTTTGTCCAACCAGACTGAAAATCCAGGCAGGCAGAATTAAGAATAACATAATTAAATAAAATATAATTAAAAATCAAACCAAACCAAACGTGTTCCTTTTGTTCTTTGAAGATATAATCCTACATATGTTTTTTTCCTTCTCATACGGCCTCAAAATTGAAAGTATAACAGTTTTTGTGGTAAATGCTTTATTGTCAAAAAATATGCTTCTCAAAAAATATTACAAAAATATCTTTCTATGAATAATAAATATAACAATATAAATCAGAATTCAAAGTTAATAGCATGATTTTTTAAATAAAAGAAATATGCTTTAAGTATTTAATAATTTACAATGTTAAAACACTTATTTTTTACAGAAATAAGACAGTGGTCTATTAACTGTATTCCCTGCTTTACAGAATCATAACCAAGACCTACTTTGAGATGAGTGACATTGTAGAGAGAGATGAATGGATAAAAAAAAAAAGAATAAAAATAAAAGACTTGAACCTTCAAGCCCTTTCAAGTACAGTTCAAAAGGAAGTAGTTAGGGAACTGAATTCAAAGGAACATGAGTTAGAATGGGTAGCTATAAAAAGCGAACCTTTCAGCGAAAATAAAATAGCAAGGGCACAGAGTATGTGCAAAGGATATAAAATCAAAACTGTAAGTGTAACTGAATAAAATTACTCTCACCTCCAGATTCCAGTGGAAAAGAATGACTTAAGTAAAGACTTTGCTAAGAAAGAAGCATCTATGAAGGCAAACTACTGGTCAAAGAATAGCAGTTGCTATAGAGGTTGCTGGAGAAAAGCCAGTAAATGGCATGAGTCAGCCAAAAAGGCCAAAAACACAATGCTGTATTTGTAGAGAAACCTCTTTATGCATAGCAGATTTATAAACATCAGGGCCTTAAAACATACTTTTTTGACACAGAGCAAATCAAAGTGACCATTTTGCTACAAGCAAAACTAGTCACATGTTACTGCTGAAACTGAGTATTCAGAATTCAGAGACACCAGTGTAAACTACTCATTTCTGGTCATTTTACTGGTTCTTGAAATTCAGCATTTGGAAAATGACAAGCTTCATAAAAACAATGGAAGTACGATGTTGGTATTTGGTGTCAGATTATATTTGCTTATGTACGTGCAAGCTGAAGAAGTTTTGTCATTTATTTAACCAGTAAATAATCCTTTCATAATTTATGAGTTAGCTCACACAACAACACTGATACCTTTCAGTGACTTAATAACTGACTAGCATGAGAAGACCAGCACTCGAGCATACTGATTAGCAGAGTTAACTTTTTTGTGAAAAGAATGCTGTCTGAAGAGTTGATGAGCCAAGAATCAAAAACTAATAAATTATTTTTCTGTGAAAAATGAGACATACATTAGCATTATCCCACTCCTTCACATCATTCTTGTAGGCAAATCACCTCAAATGTACTGACAATGGAATTGTGTAGCATTTTGATGTGTATAAATTGTATGGCATTACAGCATCACAGGTATAACTGAATCTTACCGCTTTGATCTTTCTCTGGGTTTTTCAGAAATATCACGTAACAATGTGATGAAGTAATAAGATTATGCAAGTATTAGACTGTAGTGACAATTTGTCCTCTGAGTTAGAGAGTTTAAATAAGAGTTTGTAAAATATTTATCATTTTCAAAGCCTGCAGTTTTACTTGTAGCAAACTCATTATTAAGTTAAAGCAACTACAGGTTTCACAGAGCAGTATGAGTAATTAATCAAAATTGTTTCACCATTGAAGAGATCTTGAAAAAATAGATTTTATGTTCTAAAATTTTAATTGAAATAAACCCCTCACAATTCTTAATTCTTTTACCATGTGTATGTAACTAAAATTTAAAAGTGCTTTTGTGAGTTTAGGAAGCTGTTGTTCAACACTGAGCCCTTGGAAGAACTGGTCACTGCCAGACTGAACAAAATCACAGAAATATTCAACTAGGCAAATCAATGATCATAAAAAGACCACAGAAAATCCCTGTTGCTTCTTTTTTAAAAGCTCAGTTATTATAATTTATCTTGGACTGATTAGAAACCCAAAGGAGTCAAAATTCAGCTTCTGGTCCAGATGTTGATTGTGCAGCTCTTCAAGGCTTTCAATTTTAATAAATGGCTTGAAATGTAATTTAACTAGATATTTGTATTAAAAAAGCACAATACAACTGGATTTTTGCACTGGAACTGTACATAACTAAAATGAAAGTAAGAAAGCTATTTGATTAAAACATAATTGGCAGGTTTGTTGGGATTTCAATCTTGCAGAGTCTCAACAGCAAGGCTGACTAATGTTAAGCAATGAAGGTTTCAGGTATGATACTGATGTGGCCATATTGGAGGTATATTATAGGTAGGAAGTGGTTGTATGACCTGACTAGATGCAGCTGTTCATTTGTAAACTAAATGCATGAGTATCAAAGTCTTCAGAGGTATGTTGTTATTAAAAAGTTAATTCTAAAATGAATTATTTAGATTCATTACTCAAGGCCCTTGAACATGACTAATGTTTGATGCATATTTTCTGTATGGCAACCTCACTAAAGCAAGACTTGTATTAAGCTTTTTATTTAGATAAGAAGAATAAGTTCCCTGATAAATTAAAATTCAGCATCTTCAGTGTGACACATTTTGATCAAAGCAAATTGCAATTCCAGGAAATACTTGCAAGATCTTAACAGTCAGTATTTATCTTCTTAAATATAATTTTAATTTCTATTGAGTACAAACATTTGAAACATTGCTTCCTAATAGTGGGCAATTAAGACACCTCTTGTCTTGCAATACAAATGAAACTGGATTACGCCTATGTGTTCAGCTGATCATCCATATACTCGTTAGAAGGTTAACATCCAAAATCTGTTTGGCCACCACTTGGTTTACTCTGCTGAAAAAGTGAATCTATTTGAATAAAATTTTTAGAGACCGTAGTAGCAACGCAGTTTAATTAATAATTGGAAATGGCTATTCTAAATGCTACATCGGAAATGAAAAAAGTCAATATATGTAAATGAAATTGCTGAGAAGTCACATTAAAATGGAGTATTTCCTCAAAACATGAAAGAAATGTTAAAATATATAAGCAGTTTACAAAGAACAAGCTTTAAAAATAATAATTTTCATAATATCTTTTACTTTTTCCCCCATAACATATGACAGATAGAGATATACATGACAACAAAAATGATTAACTAAAACCATTTTCTGCTTGAATTGATAAAGTCTCCTTGAAAAGTTACAACAGCTACATATGAATAGATTTAAGGCTTACATTTAGATTTCACAGTAAATAATTCATTAAAAAATAAAATATCATCTTCTTTTCCTAGATAAATATGATAGTCTGCATCTTGTATTTTTCTTAAAATGGTGTAGATGATTCTGGGTTCCCAGTAGTGGAATACAGAGCAAAAATTTTCCTTTTCTACATTCAAAAATTTGAATTTTAATGCAATTATTTTTGTATAGATCAAAAAGACTGCATTTTCACTTTGTTGTAGAAGATAACCCTAGGATTTGGAACACTCAGGCTTATGCTCTAATCAATAGTTAATTAGTTACAAAACAGAATTGTTGTTTCCTTGATAAAAAATGAATGAATCAATGAATGAGAGAACTATCAAACAACAGTCAATAGGTTCGTAACCAGGGGACTCACCTGGGATGTAAAAGAATGGGACATGAACTTGGATATCACAAGAGTTTTAACTTCAAGGCTAATTAAATTACATTATAATTTTATCTTGTTTTTTACTAAAAGCAAAATGTCATATATTTGTACAGAGTACTATGGAAAAATGTTAGAATCTTAAGGGGAAAAAATGTGAGAATGAGAAAATTGTTTCTCACCTAGTTTCTAGAACAATCAGTCATAATTTCCCATTTTGAAACTTTCTGAAAATTCTATAATGTATTGCTGCCTACCTACAAAACCTAGCCAGGAATGTCTATCCATCTTGCTTCAAAAAGCTTTAAAACAATGGAATTAATTACTAGCTTTTGATAAAAGGTCATTTGCCCTTTGTCAAGTCTAGACATCTCATTAGTGGCCTAAGTGAGGAGTACAGATAATTTATATTTTATCTATAGCCAAAAAAGAGAAACTGGCATTTCTAGAATTTAGTTAACTACTGTTACTGGATTGAGACTAAAGCAATAACGCACACAACCTAAGCACCTTGAAGTTTTTGCCTTAAACACCTGGTCAGCTGTTGACACATCTGAATTTTATCTAAACCCGGAAAGCTTGTTTGGAAATCTCACTTTGACTATATCAGAAATCATCTAAGTTATCATTAAAACTAAAAAAGAAATTCATAGGGTGCTGTATGTAGGTTTTAGTGGCCAGTTCTTTATGCTATATATAAATGTGTATTTATTTCTGTTCTCTACTTTGCCATTACTACAGCATACTGAAAAATTATGATTATGTGATAATTACTGCTGCATTCTTACAATTTAGTAAATGGTTGTACTTATGCAAAAAGAAGCCACAAAGCAGCAGGACTCATCCAGGTTTTTAAAATAGCTCTACTATAGCATTTTTACTATATAGGAATTAGCATGCCACTGATAAATTATAAGCAAATGTTTAGATAAATGCATTTGTGTACCCTGTAGAGGGCACTAATACACATATGAAAAGTCCATCATATGCAAATATATAGTATGTATTTTAAAAGTCACTGTAAAAAATCCTTTAAATACTTTTGAACTAATTAAAAAGTGAAAACATGAGAAGAATCTTCACATGTATTTCTACAATGCTGAAACAGAATTATGTTGATAAAACACATTTTGGTGCTTATTAGACAAAAATGAAACAAAAATGTTAGCATCTCCAATTATTGAAAGGCACATTTTTTTTGCAGGTATAAGAAATAAAATGAAGCTATAATATCAGTCTCTCACAAGGTTGTTAAAAAGTTTATATTTTATATTACCACTAGTTATCTTGATTATAATCTATTATGACTGTCTCTTTGTTCTTGCTCTTTATTAATATTCTGGTTTTCTCTCTAGAAGTAAATTACACAGATGAATACAACACATTCAAACCCAGCATTACCACTATGTAAAAAGGCAAAAGACTTAGCTTAGATAAGTCTTTACTGCAGTTTTAAATGAAAATTCTACAGCTGTGGGAGAGAGGGTGAATCTGCAGCAGTAATTTTGCCACTTAATATTCTCACCTTCAAGTCAGCATAGCAGTGAAGCGAGCCTTTTAATTTAGCAACAAAATGGAAGCAGGATTATTTCAAATCAGTTAACTGCACTGACTGTAAACCACCAATGGTCACGTTGGCAAATCCATGCCTATGTGTGATCTGTATTAATCACAGGAAGGAGCTTATTTTCTGCAGGAAAGGACAAGATACTAAAACATACTGCAATATGCTAAAGTTGGCTGAAAAATGCATCTTTTGCCAAAGACTCAGATGTTTTTGCAGGCAAGAACCACAAGAGAGTTGCCACATACCTTACAGAGGTTGTGGGAAGAGAGTTTATGGCAGCAATTTACTGCTAGATCTACCACTTTATTTTCAAGGTGGGACTGAGCTGGTCACAGAGCAATTTATCATTGCCAGTCTCAATACTCCCTTCTATGTCACCATGAAGCAGTATCAGGACTCAGATTACAACCACAATTCAGATTACCTGGTAAACCTTGTAACAGCCAAACTCTGCTGTGAATCTTGTGCATAACCCTAGTCCAGTCTTTGCTCTTTTACTGTTTGTGAGTCAGGAGAGACTAAAAAATCACACTCATATCACTGATGCAATACACTTGTCATAAATTCACCATAAGACCTTTAAGATTTAAGCACTTTTCATTGCTTTGTTACATAACAAGGCATACCTGGTTAAAATTAGCAAAGAGGGATTTATTCTACATGATAATTTGGTGTGGTCAGCTGACAGAGAAACCTGTTGTTCCCATCCTATTAGACATTAAACTACGTTATGTTCAGGCACTTTCAGAACAGAATACTGAAAACCAGGCACCAGGATTGTCCTGTCTAGGGAACAGATTTTCGTACAATTTGTCAGTCATCAAGAAATCCATTCTTTCGCTTTACCATTTTTAAGTTAAAATTACAGAAATAATATATTTCCTATGTCCAGCTATCAACAAAAGACCTTACCAGGTTCAGAGATAAGTTAAGAAAGAAAAAAGAAAATCTTTCTTATTTTGCATTTTCTTCCCATCAACTCCTATCAAGAGTTGTTTCTCTATATTATCCAGATAACAAACTGTCATGATGCTTACCAACTCAGCCTTTCAGCTTTCACTGAAGACCACCTTACTTGGAAAGACCTCTATTCTTATATTCTTAAAACTTCTGAAGGAATTTATTTCTTTTAGATTCAATCTTCCTTGCCCTTTAGGTTCCCTCTTGCTCACAGACATCTTACTAAGTAATGTATTCTGTATTTTCAGTAGGATATTCCCTCTGCTCCTTTCCTTGTTTTGTATTAATAGTTCATTTTAATATCTATACTAATTTTTCACTTTAATGCTCTGACAAAATGAAATTTTTCTGAGTTACTTTAGTTTTGCTGTCATGAAGAAAAGAAAACAAAACCACTATTTTTATTAAAACTTAAATACAGAAACTCTAATTGGTCTTTTGCTTTAATCCTATTTCTAAATATAAACCACGGAGGCAAGGCCAAGAATGACAGTGAGAAGAAAATAAATTTCAACTATAAAAAGCTTGAAAACAGTTCTGACAGCTAAAACATGAAACAAATTTGATGATAAATACTCTTTCTGCATACCATACTTTATCTATTGCATTTTCTCTGCTCCACACTGAGAGTATAAAAACAGATTAAAAAAACAGTCCATCATCTGGTAATGCTGCTAAGATAAAAATAGCAAAAATAATACCACTGGTTTGCTTGATATGGAAATAAATATTATTTATAAAGGTATTTCTTCTTGATGTTATTGAGAGAAGACTTTCAGATTCAACTACCAATCCCACCACATGCTTTCAACCATAAATTGGGAAAGGAATCTTTCAAGTGAACCTATCATTCAGCTACCACCAGTATTTTGATGTGTTGATCTTTGATACATCTTGTGTCTTAGCGTGAAATCCAGTTACTCAGAAAGCTTTACGTGCTGCTGTATCTAGACCTTTGACCACCATAACGTACTTGCTTTGCAGAAAGTGATGCAGAAAAAGGACATGAAAAAGCACTATTCCTAGTTACACTGTAAGTGGTGTAACCTACAGTACTTGCTGTCACTTCTATCACGCTTTATGTATTAGATTGGTTTAGAATGATGATGACCTAAGGGCAAAGTCTCCACTTGAGTTAAGTGACATTTTGGCATTTGTAAAGGAATAAGGCTGCCTCAAAGAAATGAAAGGCATTTGTGTGAGCATGTGTATGTGTGTGTGTGTTCTTAGATCTATGCTTTACCAGTCTTTTTTCTAGCATGTTCACAAAATATATTTCAAATGTTTTGCAAACCTGCTGCCTAATAGTTTCCATTAAAAAAAAAAAAAAAAAAAAAGCTACAGAACAGTTACCATAACACTGAATTCTAAAGCTTTCTAAGTAGGAACAGCTAGATAAACATATTCCACTATATTCATTACTGATATTAGAGTTGACAGGATCAATACAAGTGTTCTTCATATATCAAGACAATAAAACTGATGGTAGGCTTATTCACTTCTGTATATCTATGAGTGTAACATATACCATCAGGAAACATTGACATGTAGGTTTTAGTGTGGGCTACCAACTGCGGTATGATGATTTCTGAAGGAGAGGTATCTAGTTGCTTTACCTTGCTAAGCTCATTCATCCTATCCCTTCTTGTAGTGAAGTGTGCTTATTCACGTAGCTTTCTTATTTTCCCCTCAATTTACAGAATCTTGCTTAAAATGAAGTGGAAAATATATACCAAAAGTAACTAACTTCTAAAACTTCTAACTTCTAGTGTATGGGAAATGCACTATGCAAAGAGGAAATGTACACAGAAGGAAATAAAGGACAAGAGAATGGTCCCTTTTTATGGCCAAAACCAAATTCTTTTCACTTTCTCTCTACTAAGTTGAAAGGGTAGCTGTACATTGTAATTTTTTAACATCAACATGGTTAACCATGGATGCTTTTCTTTGCCAAGATATGATCAAAGCCAGCCACATTTGTTGTGCATTCTTCTGTGCATAGAATTCTAATGGCATTTTGTGAATTAAACATGTGAAACAACAGTGTTTTGTAGTGTTGCTATTTGTTTCAAAACACTGCAGTTTGGCACTAACTTTGCTCAGTATCATACCTAGGAATGACCGTATCATCAAAGCATACAGTTTGGACCACTATACTTGATTGTGACAGCATTCATTCAAATAGGACCCAAAACTTCTGCATTCCTAGACTAGCACTAATCTGCTAGATTTAGAATAGAATATCCCAAAACTGTACCTCGGTTCAAGTAAAACAAAAATAGTTAATAAGATCTGACAGGAGATCACTCAAAGTAAAAAAAAATATACAATATTAATTGCACACTGTGTTATGCACAAGTATACAGTATGAAATAATAAAATAAAAAAAGACAAAGATTTAATATTTTTTGAAAAAAAAATAAAATTTAGAAATGACAGTCAATAAAACTAATGAGAATGACTTTTAGAAATGTATTGAGCATAAAGCATATACTAAGTGAAAGTAGATTGATTGAAAAGCAGAGAAGGAAAGTGAAAAGGTAAGTTCTCCCCATGAAATTGAAATACAAAATAGGAAAACGTCTTTGCTAAACTATTTATAAATTAATAAATAAGGATGATAATTAGTGCAGAAGGAAAACCGTAAAACTCAATAAAATCTCAGCCATGATCCAAGATCCTAGGAACTATTTATTAGTCTAGTATTGCAATGTTCCTCATTGTATGCTTTAGCTTCAGTGGTACCACTCACAGGATCAAAATTCAAGCACACATTTAAATACTTTGTAGGATTACTGCCAGAATGCTTAGCTACTGGCCTCGCAAATTCAAATCCAAAGGATGGGTAGTGTAGCTCTGAAAAACATAAAAGTGTTCAAACCAATGAGACAACCAAAATGACAAACCATGGGTGAGAAAAATCTATATTTTAGCAAACTATGTAATTCATAGCTGCTTTTAAAAAACTTTGGTGAACTTAAACATCAATTTAGTTTATTCATTCAGGGCTCATTCTTGCTCCTATACAATTAAAAGGCAAATTTTACACTGATGTCAAGCTCCAGGCTACCAGTTCCTGTTGATAGGGGCTGACAAGGATGTAGAAGCATCATCAGGTTTATATTTGCTTTTAGTAAATTTTCTATAGAATTAATTTACTGACAAGTACATTTGCTATCACAATGTTTTGAAAATGAACATGGCAAAATAAATCTTGGCATTTTAATTACAGATTTTGCACAGGTAACTAAATTCCAAGGATCAAGCTTATCCAATAATGAAACAAGCATACTTCTGAAGTCAGAAAAGCCTGGATTTCAAATTCTAAGAAGTCACAAAAAAGTAATCATGATCAAATCAAAAGAAATGCAATTTGTTCACACGTTTCACAACTGGAAAGCCACCCATTTCTACAGCGGAATTGCTTAATAAAACTTTTAAAAAAATGTATTAGTTCTGTTCTTAGAACCTTGTCTGAGCCTGGTGATATTCATACATTTGGCTAGGTTGTCAGAGGCCTTTAGATAAGTCCTATGACTGTAAAATTACTGTCCTTGTTGTGGTCAATTTATCTGGACCTAAATAACAAGGTGACACCCAAATTTAGGAGTTAAAGTCTAAGAAGGAGTTAAGAGGAAGAAAGAAATTAATTCCTTAAAGAAAGAGACTAGCTGAGGTCTGAAGAAATTGAGAGGGATTCACGAAGAAAGATGCTTGCCCTGATCTGGGAAAGCCATTTGAAAAGCTTCAGGGATGGCTTACAAAAGAGGACAAAGTAGGGGAAGGTCAATGGAGGATATGTTTCTAAGCCAGGGATATCTGACCAGGCACAAACACAGTATCGTGTAGTTGCTGAGAGTTAAGGCAAATTCAGTGATGCTAGGATCTACATCAATGCAATTAGCACTTTCAAGACCATCCACGCTAGATTGTGTCCAGTTAGATTTCAAGTAAGGGGAAAACTTGTTTGCATCTATACACAATATACTATTTAGACTTACCTTGAGATTCTTGTCTGGTGATCAGATTTCAGAAAAAAGGAGGCTTCCCCCTAGAGAAGTGCCTGCTGAGAAAAACTGTTTTGGCTGGTAGATGGAAGAATTTTGAACAGGAGTGGCAGTTCTACTCTATCCAAAAGACTTGTACTCATCTTAATGACAGGTGACCCAAGAAATAAAAGCATTCATTAGGTAAAAAACCTAAACTGTTGACCTGTCAATGGTTGACAGAAACGGTCAGCCTGTGACTGATCAACAGCCATGTGGAAGGGATGAGAACTCTGAAGGACTTCCCTGGAACAAGCCAGAGCAAAGGTGCTAAGTATATGTGAAGAAGTGCAGACAGTAGAGCTGGTAAATAGCTTGCATGTCTCTGAAAGCACATGCTGAAAGGCAGCAGAGAAAGCCAAGTAAGTAGGTGCTGGTTCTATGGCTGTACAAACACTACTTTTTGGGGGATGCATCGGGATCCATCCTGAGGATGCATGTCCTTCCTTCTATAGCAGAGGGATATTCCACCTTTCTCATAATGCCCTGTTGACTACGACTCGCTCAGGATTTACAGAGGTACTTCAGTGTTCTACTTAATGAAAAGGAAAATCTTAAGAAAGGAATAAAATTATTTGTTATTATTTTTCTTTTACTTTGTAAAAGAGCAAAAAAGGTTTTCACTTAGCTTGAACAGAAAATTTAATGCAAAAGTCAAAATGAGAGTTTTGTAATTGATAGGTTTCATGAGTGAATAGTTAGAGATACAGATGGAGAGCCAGGTGTAAATGCATATACTCTTTTTTTTTTTTGGTTATGCTAGCCACCTGTTTTTTCATAGCTAAAAAAATCCTTAAAGAATATAAATAATAATACAAGTAAGAGGACCATATCAAACACATTAGTAAGAATTATTCTAGGGTAAAATTCTGCCAGAATCCTGACTCTTCTATCAGTGTTGCATGTAGAACAACAACAGTATATTGTTATATTGGCATCTTCTAGATATTACTGAAACTTGATTGACCTTGTTAAATTGTCTGCAATCTCCATCTAGTCTTGCTAAGTGTTTTACATTAAAACCTCATATAATCTACTAATTTAACATTTTATATAAGGTCTTAGTAAATAATACACACATTACATTCATCAACTTTAAATGATTGTCCCATAAAAATATTCTTGGGTTTTTTGTGGAAAGAAACTTTTTATAATTTCTGGTATAAATTTAAGTGTGGTAGCATTCCTTTAGTGATTGATTGTTCTGATAAGTAAAAGTTCAAAAAACCCAAAGTATTAGTTAGTCATAAAGTATTAAATGCAATAATAAATATTATGAAGCATTTAAAATTCTTTAAAATAATAAAAAATTCTATGTGAATAATACAGCTACATGCAACATTTAAAACAAAATTAATACAGAGAAGGCTTCATTTAAACAAACAGAAACTTAAAAGAAGTGTGCCTGCCCATAATAGTGACAGTTGCAAAGAGCAGGACATTGCTCCTAAGGTTAGAAAGAACAGATTTTATTGAATTTACATTAGTTGGCTTGTGACTAGAGATAAAAAAAAATATCTCCTCCAAATCTCATTTCTTGCTGTGATCATTAAGTTCACAACCAAATCAGGATCAACCAGCTCATCTTTACCAGGTGTTGGTATAATTTTTCCTGTAGAAGAAAATGGAGGAAATTCTACATTCTCTACAGCTAAACTATTCCAGTGTTTCACTATTCTTTCCATTAAAAAGTTTTTTGGTTTTTTTGTTTGTTTATTTGTTTTTAACTGATTCCCTTGTTTTTCAAGAGGCTGTTTCTCAAGGCCCCAAGACTAATATATTCCCTTTGGCATTTTTTAATTCAACCTAAACAGCACCAGCTTTTTTTCTCTTCCGTCAGAGATCATGCTTCTGGACAGCTGTCAGTCTCATGGCTCTGGATACTATTCAATTGTTTACTGAACAATGGTATACCAAACTGGACCAAGCACTTTGGAGAGGACCTTGGCAATGTTGAATAGAGCAGAAGATCTGTAGGCTCTTCTCCTGTTTACACATTCTAGCTTAATATGTTACTTTCTTGCATCACACAATGTTCTTCAGCTTGCAATCCAAAATCCTTCCTAACTCTTTTCTGAAGACTTCTGTGAGTCTTATGAATTCTCTGAGGTTTTAAAATTGGTCTCTAGAAGTTAATTTTGCTGTTGTCTTTCCTTGTTACTTTAAAAAAGGGCGTGTTCTCATTACATGATGATTTCCCTCTCTCAGATTTTCTTCCACCTTCACATACTCAGTTCCTCCCCACTGATCAGCAACTCTGCGTTACTTTTTCAACACTGTGTTATCCTTACAATCTATAAATTTTTTTAAAGTCTGCATCTTGCTTTTTTACCCTAACATATATCTGTCTCTAAAATTGAAAGAAATCAGAGGCCCTCAAACATTCCAAAATGCTGTCACAAGGCCCTGTGCATTAGATGATTCTTTTTGCTTATAAAAAGCTTCATCTGTGTAATGTTTTGGTTTTGGAGGTCAACATTACAACATAGTTTATTTGCTCTTTCATCAGTACTGATGAAGTAAAAATCCATTTGCATTTTGAGTCTCAGAGTAGTTGTACATTCTTCAGATGCTTTCATTTCTGTCTTGATATTGAGGGATTTTTGTTTCATTCTATTTTAATGAGATTATTCTTACCACTTATTATTTTTATTAATTTATTTTATAGAATATATGTTGATTTTTGCCACTCTTCCTTCTGGAACTTACATTAGCCATTCTGAATTCTTTTGCATTTTTATCTACATTTCTTAATCTTCATATACACTTCTGTACTTTCTAAACATTGGGCAAAACCACATTGTTATATACTTTTAATCCAGGAACAAAGGCCCATATACATTGATGATATTTTTCTAGAGCCAGAATGATGGCTTATTATGCTTGTGTCTTGGTGTGCTGAATTTAATGCTGTCAGACACTGTGAAATGTAAACTCATCATTAGCCACAATGAGGACAGGAATTTAAATTCACAACGTAGGCTGAAGGCTGCAGGCCAATTTTCGTGGGTGATATAATTTTTTTTCTGGAGTTGCTTCCTGTGGGTGAAATTATTCCTAGGTTATAGGAGCCTGCTATGAATAAGCTTTGAGATGTATTGCAGAGCAGAAATTATTTGAATCTATGTTTTTCACAGCTTTGACTGCATACCTGCTTTATAAATAGACCTACGGTTAACAGTGAAGTCCAAGATGCTACTGGTGGAAATCTGAGTAAAGCTCTGTTTCCAACTGTGACTGCTATGGACTCCAACAATACCTCCCTGTGAGGGTTTCTGTGTTTACTCTTTCTGCTACTCTCTACCTAAATTTAAAGTCAAGATCTTCCTGTTCATTCACATAAGTTTTGAAAATATGATGTATGTCATGACATATTCTTGTATAATCTCGCCATGCAGTTTATGGCTACTAAATTCATTAGCTTGTACTGAAAATAGGGTAAAAAATTTGCCTTAAGGTCAGATAAAAATAAAAAAGTGACTTTGTAGTGGTTTCGGATAGGATTCAAAGAAAACATAATGCAGTTCTGACATGTATAAAATGGCTCACAGCAAGAGACACATCTGTATATCATTTTGGAAAAGTCAGATGCCTGCAATATTTCCTAAAAATGTAATATTTTTATTATATTTATAGCCTCCAATTCTGAAGGCTTTACAAAGTGAAATCCAAATCATCTGATCTTCTAGTATCTAATGAGAATACTATTCCAGGACAAAGCAAAATTTTGCTTATTGTATCGTCATTATAGGATGAATACTTGGAGCCAAATACTCTTTCATTGAACCTGAAAGCTATAGTGCTTTGCAGCCTGACCCTTATCTCCGACAATAGAATTTTGTTTCCAG
Organism: Antrostomus carolinensis; assembly: GCF_000700745.2. Taxonomy (NCBI): domain Eukaryota; kingdom Metazoa; phylum Chordata; class Aves; order Caprimulgiformes; family Caprimulgidae; genus Antrostomus; species Antrostomus carolinensis. The sequence goes on along the minus strand of NW_010316861.1, from coordinate 42,282 downwards.
GCAGAAATAAATCACATGAAAGTACCTTAAGCAAAAAAGGAAAATGAGAGTGCAGGAGCTCCTTTATGATTCACCTTTCCCTCCTGTGAGTAGCTATATCTTAAAAATAGAGAGAGGTCTGACTGCTGTAATTTAAATGTGCATTTTCAAAACTACCAAAGCCTGAGGGCATATGACTGTCAGGTTTACCTTAAGTTTTTAGAGTTAGAATTTTACTACAAAATCTGAACTCAATTAATATCCAGTTCCTGCATCAATAACTTCTGAATATTTAGTGTGTTTTTTCCAAACAAGCTGGTTTGGTTTGATTTAATTTATCTCAGCTTACTAATAATGGCGCAATTTTCCACTGGGCTTTGATGCTTACATAGGTCATGTGGATTTGCCTGGTATCATGCAATTCAGGCCCTTCAAAACTAGAACTACTTTACACTGCACCTCTGGACTCTGCACAGTCCTTCAACAGCGAATATCCAATATGATTTGGGATATGATGCAGATATTGGCAGTTTTTCCTAAAAATGCTGATTCTTACAATGGTAAAAAATATCCAATAACTTAAACTTGGTGTTAAAGGTTTAACCTGAAAACCAGATTCAATCTGGAAGTTAGAAACAGTCTCTGGATCAATACTGCCCTGTACTAGAACAGAGTAAATATTCTCTTCACCAACTTTGGGAAGCTGCTGGCTGTGTTCTGCAAAGGAAAAGCTCAGACAGGTACAGAATCAGCTCAAAAACATAAGTCCTGTATAACAGAATTAAATAGATTACAGTCCAGAAGGAGAGGAAATGATTAAAATCTGTCTTCTCTTATAACTGATGTTATAAGAAAAGAAGTTGAATATGGAAGGAGGGGCAATCAGAAAGCATGGAATACAGAAAGGTTGACTTTTCTAGGTAGGAGATAATTTTCCTCTACCTAAACGTCAAAAGTGTCATTTTGTTGAGTTTTTTTTTCCTTCCTTTTCCTTTCTACTGTCTGACTATATGTTGACTCCTTCTATGTCTCTGTCTATAGAACAATCATGTTGAATATTTTTCAGTGGAATGTCTGTGAGAAATTAAACATATTTTCCTGGGCTGGCAGAACTGCTTGCACATTTTTCTGCTTTTGGGTCTATTCCCTTTTCAGAAAAACTTATTTTATCATGGCTTCATTCTCTTTACATACATTCCTGAGACAAATCATTCTGTTCCTTGGCATGTTTTTGTTGAAGTGCCAAAATCAAAATCATTCTTTTGCAAACAGACTGTTATTATCCTTAGGTCAATGTATCCCTCCAACAATCTGCATAGTCACCTGCAGGCTGATATAAGTACACATTGCTTGTAATCTGAGCTGGCTGAATGTATTCTACCCTTAACTAGAAGTATAAATATATTTGTGCAATGCCCTGGATAAGGAATTTATTTATTTAGTCTCATCACTTTTAGCCTGCCTAGAATACTTCCAGTTCCTAGACAACTTGGAGCCGACATATATATGCTTGTAATCAGCTCTATAGTTGTACCTCAAGAGCAATACTCTGGAAGGTTGCTCTGTTGACAAGTGGTTAGGCTCCTGCAATAATATTATCTCTCAATTAGAACTCTCATACCAACAAGTCTTGACATTAAGTGCTTCCTTGAGATCTAAATAAGCTTATCGGAAACCTTATTAATCTAGTACATTTTGAGATATATATGAATGTGATCATTACTGAGGAAATACAGAAATTCTATATATGTAACACATTTTTGTTACTGATAGATGATGATAAAATAATTTTGCGTCATTCAGTGTCCAGGGTTCTGAGAGTCTGGCATATCTACTTAAAGGTTTAACCTTTTACTACAACATCAAATGTCATAGTTTTACTGTGATCACGTAATTTGGCTGTGTAAACCTTCTTATCATAGAATGGTTTGGTTTGCAAGGGAGCTTAAAGATCATCTAGTTCCAACCCCCCTGCCATCAGCAGGGACACCTTCCACTAGATCAGGTTGCTCAAAACCTCATCCAACCTGGCCTTGAACACTTCCAGGGAGGGGGCATCCACAGCTTCTCTGGGCAACCTGTTCCAGTGTCTCACCACTCTCAGTAAATAATTTCTTCCTAATACCTTATCTAAATCTACCCTCTTCCATTTTATAGCCATTACCCCTTGTTCTATCACTCCCTGCCATTGTTAGAAGTCCCTCCCCAGCCTTCCTGTAGTCCCCCTTCAGGTACTGGAAGGCCGCTATAAGGTCTCCCAAGAGACTTCTCTTCTCCAGGCTGAAAAGTCCCAACTCTCTCAGCCTGTCCTCAGAGAAGAGGTGCTCCAGCCCTCTGATCATCCTCATGGCCTCCCTCTAGACTCGTTCCAGTAGGTGCATGTCCTTCTTATGCTGGGGGCCCCAGAACTGGAGCTTAAATGATTAAGTGCTTCCCTTCATCTTTTTCCACTGCGTTCTCCAAATTCCATCTGTCGTGAATGACAATCTACCAACTGAATACGTCAAATCCAAGATCTTTCCGTCCATACTGAAATTCCTATTCAGTCTCTGAAGGCACTAACTGTACGCCTACTGTAATAAAAACATACATCAAATAATCATTTATTTTTCTACATTTCAGTAGTTGTTATAAATATTTTATTTCTACTTTTCCAACCTAATTTGAAATTCACATATATTTCATATTTCTGTCATATTTCCTTTTTATAGCTGTAAGCCATATTTCTACTTTATCATTTCCTTTTAACTAATTTGGAAGACCTTTCTATATTTCAATTACCTGCAGTCTCACAGTCCTACAGCATTATCTTAAAATCAAAACTGAGGTACTGATGCACTCCACTGAATATTAATTTTGGATATTATTAGAATATAAGTATGTAGGTATTTTCAGAAGTTTCCTTTATACATCAAGGCTCTCATTTTTCATCTAGTGAAGTAAATGATCTTGATTAAAGCCATACTGAACCCACTATAAGCATATACTTTAGTGTAGTGAAAAGATACCTGCAGCTCTTCATAGATTTTTCCCTGAAGCTGTTGTGATGTCAAAGTAGATTTGACTACACATGTCCTGCTATTAATCTGAGAAAGTTTCTGATAAAACTGAAGTATGCTATCTTCTGTCCTTCTCTGACTGTTACTAAAATCTTGGTAAAACATTAACTGAGAAGTTTTTAATTAGCTTCTTATTTATTTTTAGAGGAAAAATATTACTATTATCATATTGATTATCATTATAAGAAAATTCAGTTTTATCCAGAAAGGACTTTCATAACTGCTGTAACAGATTATACCATTCAGACACACAGCTATAAGAGATGAAAGAAAATAAGCCAGCAGTTAAGAAAGTAATAGGAAACGAAATAAATTAATTCTCCATAAAGGTGAGCGATATTTTACAAACAATCCAGACTGGGTTATTTAGAAAAAAGTGATATGGTTTATTTGCTGCATATAGAAAATATAATTGGATTTGACTGCAGAACAGCAATGGCTTCTGATGGCCACCTATGTGGCTTAATTTGCAAATACGTTTTTGCCTTCCCTTTCTTTAAACATGATTAATAAAAAGCCACATGTGCAAGTACAACTGATTTAGAAGATGGTACCTAAACTTGTAACAAATCAAGTTATTCTGTTCTATGGGTCTTGGAAGAGGGGTCAGAGAGAAAATCATGGTTAAATAAAGAACACTATAATAAAGTCTGAAAGAAATATACAGATCAGAAAAACATGTAGTAAAAATGACAAGAATTAAATTGCAGTTTCTTCTTCAAAAATCAGAGAGAGGGAAATATTATTTTAAAAAAAGCAAAATGTTTGTATAAGTTTAATGCAAAAAATTTTCTGATAATGTGCTTTTACCCTTAACCCCTTAGCAGTGTATCAGAAAAATGCATATTGTTCTAGGCTTTCTTAATCTGTTTTCTCAAAAGTATTCTGGCAGAATAAAGCTAAGTCACGATAATATGCTTATACTCTCACTGAGTGTGACCAATACATCGTTTTCAAGTTCTGCCACAAGAAAATCTTAGGGACATCATGCAATTAAAAGAAATATGGAATAAAAGCATAGGGCAGAAAACTTTATATTAAGATTTAAATAACAGAAGTAAAAGTCAAATAGATACTCTTGCTCTGTAACTGCAGAGGGAGTGAAGAAGACTCTACGATGCTATAGATGCTGTCTGTTCATTGGGACAGGATGAATATAGGGGATGGAGAAAGGTTTAATCATGTGCAGAAAGGAACCTGTGAGACCACCAGAAACTCAGCTCCTTATTCCTGTTTGTTTCCCAGTTCTTTGGCAACGTGGTTACTTCATCATGCCTTTCTCTTCCCTCCCTACAAAACTCTATGATACATGTTAAACTTGGCAGTAGGAGGCATCCCTGTGCGATAGGGCAATAATCACTTGCAATTCTAACTGTTCTGTCTAACAAAGCAAAGATTGAATCTTTTTTCTTATTTCCTTGAATAATAAAGCAGAAAAGAGCTAACATGGTTAAAAGGAAAAGCAAAAGTAACAATGGAAGGAAGAAGTCAAAATTAAATCAGCCAACTGCCTGATTTTAAAGTGAGAGACTTAGTAGGGAAATATATAGATACAATATCTCTAAAAAAAAAAGTACTACTTCTGAGTCCATATTTTCCTTATCTGGAAAATATATTGATATCTGGATTACTAGCCTGTTTCTACTATACTTTTCTGCCTGGGACAGACTACCTATATAAAAATTTTCAAATAAAAATCCTACAAAAATAATCAATGAGGAGGTGTAAACTTAATCTTTCAAGATTTTATTAATCAAGAATGTCTTACACTGCCTTATGATAGATTGCTTTTTAAAGCTGTGCATTACAAAAGCATTCTTCTGAAATGAGAAAAAATCATATTAAATAAATTCTCGCATTGCCATAGTGGTTTATAAATACTCATGAACTGGGCATGCTTTAGAAAATTAATTACAAAAATGTACCATTTATTGGACCCATTCACAGTGAAGTGTTTCCAAAGAGACACTTCACAGCTAATCAAGAAAATAAAATCAGGTTTTCTTCGTAGTACCACACTTAAATAACTACATGTGAGAGTTTCATCTCCAAATAAGCACAGCTTTTTTGCTTTCTGATATTCATCAACACATTTCATGTGTTCTGCCATAACTCCTTTCCTATATTCACCCCAAGGCACCATGATTATCAAAACACAGGCTTGAGAAAAAAACACACTAAAAACAAATTTCTAGTTGATGTTTGACATTATGATGCCTTACCAGGTTTCATCATGTCATATAGAGTAATGCAGTTTGATTGATGCAACTCACAGGTACTCATCAACTTTCATGTGTCTGTTGAAGAATTTAAAAGTATCACACAATCTTTGGACAGAATTCAAAGAGCTACTATATGAAAGAAAGATTTTGTTATTTTATTTTTCCATTAAATCCTTTGGGAGTTTGAGGGTTTTTAATACTTTTTTTTGAGATTGCATGAACCATACAAACTTTTAGTATCCATTGGGAAATCTATGTTACATAATTTCAGCTTTAGACTGAAATCATCAGTAAAACACAGATGTCTCATTATAGCTTATTATTTGTCTGCAGATTAGTACTTATATTGCAAAAAGACTTTTAGAGATATAGAAATTGGGATATGAAGTTATTCTGTCTAAGCTTTTCAGAACTGGTATTTCATTTATAAATCTAATACTCTTCCCTTCGATCTGTGGGATAATAATAAGAATGTGGGATTTTTCTTCTCTAACAAGATGACTAAAGAGTTAACCTAAAGTGGGCCCTAGAGATTTGAAGTATAAAATTTTGAAACTATCCTTTTATAGCTGAATTATAAGAAAGTGTAGTGAAATCTGATTTCAAGACAAGATGATTATCCATAAATCAGAAAGAATGATCCCAACTTCATTAAATTACTTTTGAATAAACACAAAAGAAGACAACAATTTTCAAGTCTCTTTCAAATTAGTTACAAAATATCTTAACATGTTTCTCTAAAGAAACTGCCCAAATATTGGATAGTAGGCTCTTAATAGAACAAAATCTGTATTTAACTTCATGAACTAAATGACAACACTTAGAACCTGATAAATCCTCCAATAAGCTTATTTTCTATGTGATATTTAAATGCTGCCTAAATCTTTATTTTTGTGTATGTGCATGTATGTGTAAGTAATTAAAGTTGCTGTTTTTATTGTTTTAACATTAAAATAATTTTTCTAGTTCAGTGAAAGTATTTCTTTGAAAATTCAGTTCTAACTCTTATTTATTTTTCATTTTAGACACAGAAGGAAAATCAATTACTTGTACGAACGACTCTAGCACTGATTCTCTGTCAGGACTCAGCATCAATCCCTGAAATGCAGATACGTATATCAAAGCAGCATTAACTTAGGTTTTCCTAAACTTTTTTTTTTTTTTTAAATTTAGGGGAGCATAAATACACGTAAGTCAGGTGTGTTTCTAGAATTAAGGAGAAAATCCTGTTCATTTCATAAGGAATAATCTTATTTCCCAGGAAAGGCATCACTGAATAAATTTTCATTACTTGTTCTGCTTTCTATACCAGTGACGTTAACAGGTACTGTGGGAACTCAAGCCACTTTGAAGTTACACAGTTGAGCAGTGCTTTGCCTTTGAAGTCTGATAAAAAAATTACCATCACATATACAATTTATGATTACACTTCTTAATGGCAAGAAATCTAATCCTCAGTGCCACTTGTAAGATGTTTTATTTTTTAACTTATGATAGCTGCTTTTAAATTTCTTGTGTCAACTGTATGTTTAAGATTAAGTTTTCAATTTTTAATATTCTGATTAAATTTGAACCTTAGCATGATTCAGTATGATTCTCTTTTCTTATTACATTATTCCAGTTGCTGTCTTAGGTTTTACTATGGTAAAACTATTGTACAACTACTATCTATGAAGAATTGCTGCTGACTCAACAAAACACTGATGTCTTCTTCTCCTAACCCTAAATTTTGTCAACTGATACAGTTTAGTTTATTATACTGATACTGCAACATTAATAAACATCCTGCTTGTAAAAGCCTTTTCTTTTGGTTTAGCAGTATTAAAACATATTGCTTGGCTACAGAAGATAGACAGAGGTCAGACAGGAATGAAAGGGGAATTAAAGTTATCCCACATATACTGGAAAGCAACAATCCTGAAGCTTCTGAAGAAAGTTCAATCATAGCTTGACTCTGGACTTCCTGAATCTACTTTAATGCTATATCTGGGTTTTTTGGGGGTTTTTTAAGGCTTAAGGTTGTTAGTAATGCATTTCTTAATTTTACAGACCAGAACAGGATATATTATCATAACCTTCATAAACCAGAACCATCTTATACTTTATACACAATTGAACTTTCAGACTACTGTGTTGATTTCAAACTCTGTAGAGCAAGCATCCGTGGATAGAGACCTAAAACTAAATGCCCCTTACTGGTGAAGTAATTCAAATTTTGTATCATATTCTAGATTACAAGTGGATAGCTCCACTCCAGCCTAAATTCAGATAAGATTTTATTAAACAAAGTTAAAGCTTTTATTTAAATCAAACGTTTTAAAAATAAAATAATACATTTCCAGAATCAAATGAGTTACTGATACATATGTGCATATGTAACAATGACAGTAAAATACCAATGAGAATTATTTTTCTTATTTCATTGAGCAAATATTCAAGGCAAGACATGGTTTCTACTTACTATACTTCAGCTAAGCTTCCTAAAGTAAAGCAGAGTACATAACCTTAACTCACATGGAAGTTGGACTTCATACTTTGTATACAAAAAACCAAAGGTCATAAGATAGTTTTTATCATTCTGAAGGGGGCATTACCTGAACAAATGGCAAAGGTATTACAAAACGATGCTAATGGTAACATATAAAAGCCAAATCACTGTGGTAAGGGTGATTTGTACCACATCTGGAGCTGCAGAGTTTAAATTCTAATCTGACTTTAAATTATGAAATATTTTTTGGTTGGTCAAGCAATCACTGATGATAAGGTGACTTTTTCCTCTCCAGTGGATGAAAATTTTGTAGAAGATTGATGGATTAATTACTACTAAGGGTACTTAAAAAAAAAAAAAAAAAAAAAAAAAAAAAGTTTACAGCTATTTAGAAACACTATTAATACCATACCTGTTACTTTCAGTCTGTCGGCTCCAATGATAATCTCTTCTTCATCCGCAGAAAACAATAATTTTCCACCTTCACTTGCTCTCACTTCAAATCTCTTACACTGGGCTTCCACAGCATCAGCTCCTGAAATCAAGCAAGTGAAAGTTTAATCTAAGGTATTTTGTAAGAATAAAAGTAATCATCAGCATCCATGGAATATCCAAAACATATCAAATACATGAAGCTTTTATAAAATACTTGGCTGTCTGTAAAACTGGGAGGTAATTTGTACTATAAAATATTGTTAAATTAATTTACGGAGTAAGTATTTCACTATTGCATATCAAGACAGAATTTAAAGTAAGTATGAAATCATCTATTTCAGTGTCACGTTTGGAAGTGAACACAAGAATTTAGAATGTACTTAAACTCTGAGAGTGTCTGATCCAATTCAGACAGAGTGTTCTGGTGTTTGCTCAGCTTAAATGCAGTTTCTTGTCAATGGAAAAAAAAAGATAACATTTCATATAACCAAGTTGTCTGAAGCTAGCCATGGGATAAACATTACATCTAGCAAAAATTCCAGGATTATCACTAGTAAAAGGTATAACAAAGTCTAATTATCCACCAGAATAAATGTAGTCCAAATATATTTTCACACAAAGTTGTTTTACTATTTTGCTCTCTTAAATACTTTCCAAAGGTGAGATGGGGCTGTTAGCAACCTGATTTAGTTGAAGATGTCCCTGCTCACGGCAGTGGGGAGTTGACTAGATGACCTTTAAAGGTTCCTTCCAGTACAAACTATTTGATGATTGTATGAAAAACAAAACACTCAGATGATTAGAAAAAAACAAAACAAAACAAAACAAAAAACAAAAAAACAAAAACCAACTACTGCTTATTGTCATGTCCCTGGAGACTTTTGATCAGTGATGGGTTGCAAAGTAAGGATTCCAGCACAGTGTGCTGCCTGCCTGACAACAAGCATCAGCATCCTGAAGGGACAGGAAAGCAAAGTTGAAAAAGGATGGAAAGTTGGGCCTGCCCTTGTCCTGCAACCATAGTTACAGGTCAGGAAACCAAAGGATAATCATAAATAATATTAAAGAGTTGATGATTGCTTAGCTACCTAAAAGTAAATGGCATTATATGTACTGTGATGCTGTTAATTTACACACACGAAAGTTTTTAATTCTGTGGAGAAAAGGGATTAGCAGAAAACGAGAGAGAAATCAAAGAGAAAAAAGACCTACCACATTCTTGTTCATTATATGTCACTGCAAGTGACAGCCCATGTTTCAACTGCTTTTTAAAACTTGCAATGTATTTAGGATAATATAGCTTTTGACAAAGAATTACTTTCAGAACAATGATCTGGAGCTTCTACAAAGAAATGCATATATTTTAGATGCTCAGCATTTGTGCTTCTTCAGCATCCCATTCTATATAAATACACCTACAACTCAGCTAATCCAAAATATCATTACAGGATATAACTCTGCTTTTTTATGCTAAAAGAAATCAGCTTTTACTTTATGTTGCACTCAGGATTTAACAGTGCATCACTTAGTATTACTCACTTATTGCTGAAACAGTGGTTAATGTATTCAAGCCACTTGGGAGATTACTAACAAAACATAATACATGTTAAGTTTGTCTCTTTGACATAGAACCAGATGTGAATGTTATGAAAATGGTTTTGAAAAGTTAAACTGGCTGCAGAGGATTCAATGCTATCAAAATGGAATTCTGTTTCATTATGTTTTCATTTCCCAGTTGAAATAAGAGTAAGCAGTTGCATGTGCAATATATTAGTGTATTATTTTCCTAGCTGTAATGTAAATTGCTCTGTTCCAAGACCACTCTACAAACATCTATGTCCCATAAAATTTCTGAATCTTTAACAGTACTAACAAAAAATATGAAATAAACACCTCTTAGAATATCATGCATGAACAAAGCAAATATTTTGAAATTTTCAGCTGAAACTTGTATAGCATTCACACTATCCACTATGCTTATTTTCAGCAAATCATATCTGCTTGAACAGTGCATGCTTCAGTCCAGAGAAATATGCAAGAAAACCTATCTTCCAAATTCTGTTTGGAAAAGTAATTTCTACCAAATATGCAGCTATTTGAAAAGCTTTCTAGCTGTGCTACTTTGTAGACTATACTAGTAATCAGCTTCATACTAGAGATGCAGGCAGCTTCCTAACAGCTTTAATCAGGATCGAGGGATGTCCACAGCAAATTCTTTCATTACACTGTGTCCAGGAAAATGATTTACTTGTAAATCAGTTGTAGAATACTAAATTAAATTATTAAGTTTCTGTGAAATTCTATTCATTTAAATTATATAGATGAAAAATATACATTTCATATTCGTCCATATATTGTATATAATGATGGTTTATAACACATGCCTGTTGCATAGCAGTTGCATAATTAAAACTAGCATTAAACTGGCTATGTTAAAAATCATACAAAGCACAAAATTATTCATTTTACCTACAGTGAATATATATTAAATTAAAATGTTGGGCAGTACATACAATATGGATACAGAAAATTATAGTACTATAACCCAGATTAACACTAATAGAGATTAAATTTCAAGAGAAGAACTGTGTCTTTTTTGAATTTACACAGTGTCTAGCTTGACTTACTTATTAAGTAATACCATAACAACTATGAAGAATGTTTTAACATTTTGCTTTTTAAAGTGAGTGATGCCTTGTACTTCTTTGTTATTATTCATGAAAACAAATTATAACCACTACTTGAAATTGTAATAAATACTACCAAGAACTCACCTGTCTTCCAAGGTTCAGATATACAATTTAACGCTGATCGGGTAAAAATCTTGATTTGCATAATCACATGATAGAAGTGTAAACTGTTGGTGGTTGTTATTAAGAGATAAGATCAAATTTTCTGTATGTCGTAAGTGTGCACAGGTGGTTTGAGTGTTGGGCTTGGGGTTTTTTGGCATTACTACAAAGCTTATTGCTGTGGAAATCCTGGGTGGCATATAGTGGGGTTTTTTTCATGGTTTGTAAAGGTTATACAGTCGTAACAGCTTGCTAGCCATTTCGGATTTCCCCTACCAGCAGATTGCACCCCTTCTCAACTAATTATTTGATTATTCATATTTCACTTTATAATGCACTGTATAATGTTTTTTGCTGTGGCAAAGGATATTCAGGTTTGAGGTCTTTTTTTTTTTTTTTCCGAGTATTTTCCACAAAGCTCATCTCCTTTCCAATTTACCATAAAATGGTATAATAGAGGTAATAATACTTGTATGATATTTGTGAACATAAGAAGTGATGTAGAAAGCCATTACTATGGAGACAAGATAGACAAACTAAAAGTCATAATTTCCCTAATTGCAACAGTTTCTACCCAAACATTACTTTAGACTTAGTTTTTTTAAGTTTTTAGGAATATTTAACACTGCTCATTACTCATTTAGCATGCAAAATATTCTTGGGACTTTAATTCTATATATTTAGAAGATCATATGTTCTTTCTTTCTCAGTAGTGAAGCACTCTACTCCCTCTCCTACCAACAACAATGAAAGTAACACAAATACTAAAAACAGAGTGAAGTTAAAATTAGCTTTGCTTTGTCTTCTGGTCTGCTTCCAGTCACCTGCAATGCATTTCCATCCATTCTTAACTCACTGAAACATAAGTTGATACTGAGATTCATGAGGAATAATAACTATCAACAATACTAGATACACAAGAAGTTATATTTTTTTATTTTCTGTTGATAAAGACATTTTGTGTGCTTAGATGGAGATGAACACTAGCAGTTGTGTTTGGTTTCTAAATCACCTTCTGTGTCCATCTGACAAACAACAAATTCAGACATAGAAACAGATAAGAAATCAACCACTTTAAATTAAATCTAAGGCCTAGAATTCAAAGGAAATTAACACAAATTTATGATCTTAGTAAATGCAAAACATAATTAAATTCAATGTACTGTCTTCTAATTCTTCAAAGAAAAATGGATTATTTAAACATTTATTAAATGCAGGGTATTTCTGGATGACAAAGAAAGTTACTTTTATGAGAATGTGTTAATGCTTCTGAGATGGGAGATAAAAGGGATAAAGCATTTTTAATAAAAGTTCAATGCCCAGCTGGGTCTAAAATCAATATCTGTGAAATATATACCTAGATAAAATTTTGTTAATATTCATAGCAATGTTAGATATTATATTATTTTGACCATCAGAGGTCTCATAAATTTTTCAGTGAATGCAAATACAGTAATGCAAATGAAGGACATAACAACTGAATAGAGGCTTCCCCTTTACTCCGCTCTCGTAAGGCTCCACCTGGAGTACTGCGTCAAGTTCTGGAGCCCCCAACACAAGAGAGACATGAACCTGTTAGATCGAGTCCAGAGGAGGCCATGAGGATGATCCAAGGGTTAGAGCACCTCTCCTATGAGGACAGGCTGAGAGAGTTGGGGCTGTTCAGCCTGGAAAAGAGAATGCTTCAGGGAGATCTTATAGTGGCCTTTCAATAACTGAAGGAGCCTACAAGAAAGCTGGGGAGGGACTTTTTACAAGGGCAGGTAGTGATAGGACAAGGGGTAATGGCTTTAAACTGAAAGAAGATAGGTTTAGATTAGACACTAGGAAGAAATTCTTCACTGTGAGGGTGGTTAGACTCTGGAACAGGTTGCCCAGAGAAGGTGTGGATGCCCCCTCCCTGGAAGTGTTCAAGGCCAGGCTGGATGAGGCTTTGATCAACCTGATCTAGTGGAAGGTGTCCCTGCTGATGGCAGGGGGGTTGGAACTAGATGATCTTCAGGGTCCTTTCCAACCCAAACCATTCTATGATTCTATGAATTTGAATAAAGAGAGCTTTCAGCTGACAGCAAGACATCTACATGAGCAAACATTCATGGCAATCAGAACATATTCTGTGTTCTGTTTGCTGAGGAAGGGGTCATCTTTGTTATATCAAAAAAGAGTGAAAGTGGCAGTTAAAAAAATTCTAGCTGGGTCTGTCAATAGTTGATAGCCATGCTATGGAGATGTCAGAAAACTACTACTTTTAGAATAGTTTGACCTTTAACGTTTCTTGGTTTGAATGATTACCTATTCAGACAAGGGAAACTGGAGCAAGTACTAGGTCAGAAGAAACAGTGCATGAATTTGTTAACTTTTTCAGCATCACACTACAGTGAATACTACCAGCTGTAAACATAAATTATCAGCATAGAGATAAGCCACACATTTATGTAAGAGAAATATATATGAACAAAGAAAATCAATTTGAACCATCTGAATCAGACATCAGATATGGTAGTAGCATGGCTCTTCCTTCTGCATCTACAGACCCACTGGTATAAAAGATTAGTGATATTACATGTTGTTCTTAGGCAAGGTCAAGGACATAGTCAAATGGAAGTTCATAGGAAAATTCTGCCCTCCTGAGCAGATTTTACTTCTAGAAACTTCATGAAAAGACACACTTAAAATGTTGCCTGTCACCTTTGCAATGGATAGAATGCATCCGTCTCTCAGTCTACCTTCTTGGTGCATCTGGATGGTGGAACCCCAGGTATGAAAGTGTATGTGACAGTTGTATAAATACTGCAGCATACAGCACTCTCCATGTTACTTCTGTACGAGGCCACAACAGCACAAGAAAAAAACCTGTGCTTTTTCTCCTACTACCCTTATCACATGGTATTTTCTATTGGAAATTTTAAGAAATTACATGGCGAAACAGACCTTTAGTCTGATCCGATATAGCTGTCCACAGGTTTCACCAGCTATGAGCAATACCCATGGAGGAATGCAAATAAAATGTGCTTCTTGAATGTTGCTTGAGCTTTAGGTTAACATATTTATTTTGCTTCTTTAACAGCTGAAAGCATATGCATACTCTGTTCCTGTGGCTCAGCTGACAGGCCGTAACTTTCACTAGAGTATCTTAATCACTTATATGGCTCCTCAGCCAAGAATGATAAGCAAGACAAAGGAAGACATGCCAGGCACCAAATTGTGTGTGTAAGACTTCAAACTGTGTGTTTTGCTCTATTCATAATCTCATTATGTTTAGTTTATTCAAAAAATGAGATAAACAGATAGTTGAATTGAGGTTTGTGGCTTCCTATCGGACTGCTTTTTCTCATAAATATACTATAAACTTATTTAAACAATATATAAATATATTTTAAATAAATAACAATACATAGAAATGGCTAAATTTAGAATTAAATTTTTAATTAAATATATTTCAATATAAAGTAAGTAATAAATATATTAAAATATATAAATAGATATTATTTTTATTATCAGCCTCATTATATCATCTTTCCTATGGATATTTTCTTCTGTTGTCCAGGTATCATTCTTTGTGACATCATTAAATAGTCACACTATGTTAAATTCTTGTTATAGCTGCCTTTATCAATTTAGCTTTCACTGTCAAGCTCAGAAGTCCAGCTCATACAAATGAATTAATTTTATAACTCTAGTGTATATTGGAACACTCAGTTGTGTGAACGGGAACAGAAAGTTTATAAATTTTTCTTGCTCATGATGAATGCAACCTGAATAATACTACATCCTTAGAGATTTTTCCATGTTTTCAGCATTATCCTTAACTTTGGAATTTTTATCTTTCTGTGATGTGATTGGTTTTTATAATTGAAATAATTTATAAAGCTGATCATATACCTTTTGGAAGCCAAGGCTTACTTAAGTAGTCTGCTTTATATTTTTATACAAAATCAGTGGGAAAGTTTCCCTTGTCTTTATTAGCTGAGTTAGGCTGTAAGGTTACTGTTACATTGTTTGACCACTACACATTTTATGAAAATCCAAAGTTGCCTACTAAGTAACTGAAGTATATTATTTACAGTGTATTCCACTTTAAAGAAATGAGAGTTAAAAAAAGACAGAACGATACACAGTATGAGAGACCTGACTACATGCTGTTATTAATGAACAGCACATTCAGAACAAATAGCAAGAGCACACACAGGACAGGAAGGGGAGCATGAAATTTCTTCATAGATAAAGCTCAAAGACAAAACAAGAATGTTGCATTTCTCCTTGGGAAATATAATGTCTTGCAGATCATAAGGTCATTCATTCCTCTCCAAAACTGTTTCTATTTATCATTGTATATATCCTTTAGGTCAGACTTTTAGTCTGAATTTTCTGTTGAATATTCAAAAAATTTCCCAGAAATTCTACCAAAAGTTACTTATCTGTAAATCTCTACAACCTTGCTTTTTTCTTTTCTTAAAAACAGATCTGATGTTTGACCTGTTTGCATCATTTGAGACTTTATCTCTCATCTGTGTACTCTCTAAGATAATTGTTAATGGTGCAAGTATCTTTCTGCTGCCTGCTTTATCTGCTGTATCATTCCAGGTGAACAAGGCTGAAACTGAAATTGAATGAAGTGAAATACATTCATGTCACCTAACAGTTCCTTACCTTTTCTCTTCCTGACTTTCCCTTGTGATCTTTTTTACTAATCTTGCTTTGGGAAGATTTAAAAAAGCATTTCAGTTTTGACTTTCTTACTGGTAATATTTTCTGTGGGTATTAGACACAGTCACTCTGAAATTTCTTTCTACTCTGTAGCTATTTGGAATATTTTCAGTGGTTTATTAGTAAAAATTCAAAGTTAACTTAAATATTTTTACTTTTATTCTCTAGATACACTTATTCAGAGGTTATCTTCCTTTGTTTTCTTCCCCCCCCGCCCCCCCCAAGATTTTATTAAAAAGATGCAAGTTGTTTTTCCAGATACTTTTGGCAGTTTTCCATTTACTTCAATAATAACCTGTTGTGACCAGAAAATATTGTATAATATTATTCACAATGTACTAAATTAGACTGTTAAAAGCTTTCAGAATGTAAATTAAACTTTTTGAGACAAATAATTGACTACATCACATTTTGAGAGAAGAAGAATGAAACAAAGGATTCAAACTATCAGAGTACTTAGAAGTTTTCTTGGAAAAGAAATATTTTACATTTTTATAAAATGAATTCAACACTGATAGCTATAATATAGGAAGGACTAAAAAAATTACTTTTTCCAAAGTGCCTTTTTTTCAGATTATCTGCTTCAGCTAGAGAGTACAAATATGCTGAAGTTATCTATGTGAAAGTTGTTAGCATTACGTATAATCATGCTTTATCTGAGAAAGATTCAACAAAATGTACAAAATGATAAAAAGTACACAGGATTTACCTACAAAAAGGCTACCACTGGTTACTATTGGGTAGTAAAATGAGAGTAAAAAAAAATATATAGCCTGATGACCAGAAAATGATAATTTTAAACACTACTTGGTAGATCAGTGAACTTCATTTGCAGATTTCCGAAAAACGAGCATTCGCTATGATGACAGCATAAAATGGTGATGGCTTAGCACAGCCCTCAGGATTTTTTTATTACCCATTTAGGAAATTACTTATCTCCTTGTCCTTGACAGTGGGACAAGGGCCAGGAAAGCTTCAGAAGCAAGATAAAAGTGGATTTGGGCTCTTAGCTCCTGGAAGGCTCTCTTCTGATTAAGGTTCTCAATGGAGCTCATTGTTGATTTGTAACACAGAAGATGCAATTCAATTCACAGATGAAGATATCTACCTCAGATTCCTACCCTGCTGACACTTAATTCGTCTTTGTATTTAATTTAAATCAATCCCAGGTTGTCTGCCTTTCAAATTCACCACTTAGAAGAGCTATATTAATACCCTTGAGAGTAAGATCTTATGGTAACTGAATAAATTTAGTATATGGTGAAATCTGAAGTGTCTTCAAAGGAATGTATAATTTTGTATCTGGAAAGAAATCTAACCTAGATGTAGACAGATGTATACATTCAGAGGCAAGACATTTTGTCTGGACCTACTGAAAGCTTTTGTTTTCGCAATATGGCAAGCCAACTAGAATCACTCCACCACAGAGAAAAACAGACATGGTAAATTAGCATCTGGCTTCATATATAAATTCCACAGAGAAAAGAAGTTAAAACCAAACAAAAAAAAAACCCAACCAAAAAAAGCAAATAAAAACCCAGAAAATACCAGAGACTGATGGTCAGCAAATTTATTTTTCCTTCTTAAAAAACAGGTGTCAGAACCATTGCATCATCCTCTTCCACAATAGAAAACCACTCTCTCCGTTCCAGAACCAAAATGGGTAGAAAGCTTTTAGGGTCTGAAAATTCTAAGGTGCCTTAGTAATACATGGAGAGAAGAGAGAGAAGAGCAACAAAACAGTTTCTCCATACAAAACATCTGTCCAAAAAATCGCAAAAGGAAACAAGTGAAGTTTTGGGACTCTAATATTGGAATAACTTATTTTGAAGGCAATGTAGCACTTTAATTTTGATTTTGAAAAAATGCTTACTCTATATTATGTTGATCTATAACTGATGCTAGTGATTCAGTGAGTGATAACTATTCCCAGTGACTAATTAATTTCAGATTTATGGAATGCTTTTTTTCACAGGAAGAAACCTAGTCAAAATTTAAAAATATTCAGCTAATCATTAATTCAGTGCCATCTGTTCAGAATTCAGCTGCAACTGCAATATTTATCACCCTAAGTATAACCTAAGTTATAGGTTATAAAAAAAGGTAACCTAAGTTATAGGTTATAAAAATAAGGTATTTTCAGAGATATATTTACGTATCACAGAAATTTTAAAAATCTATATTAAATATACCTTTAAATGTCCTGTACATGCTTGAGACAAATTACATCAAGACAGATCTGCCCATCTACAAATGGCATAATTAAATATCTCTAATGTTGGCATAATAAAGCATTTGAAACTCCATACTGTTATGAATGGAGGCAAAATAATTAAAAGGCAAATAAACATAATTATCTTCATAAATAAGCACAACAAACCAGCTATGTTCAAGTTATGGATATTAACTGGTATTTTCCAATGTGTTATTAGAGTTCCAGTGTTATACATTGAAGTTGGTTTTGGAACTGCATAATTTTATAGGACTCAGACAAAGCAGTGCAATAAATAGAAAGTAAAGAACAAACAAAAACTGTAATATAACAGTGAGATGTAATTTCTGATAGTCTAAAGACATATGAGAAGAAAGCCTATAAAATGGAAGGGGTTTTATTTATTTTTTAGTACTAGTCATCTAACAGATATGAAATAGGATTTGTGATCTAAGAGGTTCATGATCTTGTACGGACATGTAGATTTCATGGGGAAAGAGGAAATGTTTCCAAGCCTGACTATCCACTTGCAAAAATCTTTCACATGTAGAAACAGGTTACTTTCCCATAGCTGATACTCAGACTCTTAAAGATACCTTAGCTGAATAAAGACTCTAAGTCTACAATCAAATTACTTCTCACCCCCATTTTTGATAAATCTCTTCGCTGTTACTTCAAAATCTATAAGAGCAGCAACATGCTGTTGAGTTTCTTCTTCCAAGTGATCTCTGTAGCTCTGAAGTAACGGAGAATATCAGAAAGATCTCACTGCTGTGCTCCTTCTCTTTTTTTTTTTTTCTTAATTATGTTTTTGTATTTAATTAAGTTAAAAAACAGCTTCTCATTTATTTGCCTTTATTTTGTCCTTCACCTAAGTCACTCCTATTAGAACTATATTTTTTACCAATATTAAGGAGCTGTCTGAACATCAGGGGGAAAAAAAAAGAATAAAATAAAATTTAATGTCCTGTCAGGGACTTGCTAAAGATCCAGATGCTGTAGGTAATTTAATAATGCTTAGCACCCAGCAGCAGCCTTGTGAATGTCACAATGCATACACAGCACCTGTTTTTGTAGTTAAATTAAGTATTAGCAGTTGATAAAGTTAAGGCAAGGAATTAGCACAATCTTTGAAAGATGAATGCTCTATCCCTGAAAACGTATGTAAATACCTCCAAATAATGGCTATTTCTTTGACTTTTGGGATCTCCCTCCTACAAAAGGAAATAATTTCTCCTTCCCTGCTCTGAACATTTGGACAGCAGTTATGCTGACTGTATCGGCCAACAGCATGTGGGTAACAACACCAGGACAGATGGCAATGGATTAATGTTTAAACACTAGCACTTCTGTACTACCACGCAAACCACTGATGACCTCTTCCCACTCAGACTTCCACAATTAAATTCAACCACTGCTTGTTGTTCTATGTCCTCTGGTATGGTATGGGAAAGAAAAAATAATATATTTTAATATTGAGGATAAAAAAATTGAGAATTGAAACAGAATATCTTTTTTCCGAGTTTTCGGTGCCAGCTTTCTAGAAACAGTGGAAATATTCAAACTTGCATTTTAAATACAATGAGGTAAAATAAAAAGCCTATAAAGCAGAAAAGTGAGGGGCGGATTGCTATACCTCTGCCATAATAGCCACTGATAATTGAAATCTACTTCAGCATGTGTGAAGTCTCACTACAGATGCTCTGGAGTCAAAGTTAAGCATTGAGATGAAATACTAAGGCATCAAGCTGAGGCTCATACCTAGCATATTGGACACCCCTCTGCAAAGGGTCACTGCTGCACTCTTGCTCCCCCTCCATAATAACTGCCTGGAAAACACCGATTTAGTTTTCCTTTTCACCCTTTTCTCATCTCTAAAGTGACAGTGGGTATATTAACTATTGCCCTCTCATGAGAAGAGAGAACTGTGGTTGCTGTTTTCCCAAAGGTTATCCTGCAGAAAGCCAGCACATGGCCAGTCCTGTGTGTGCCCAGCTATTCCTGCAAGAACCAGCTATCAGCAGCTGGGACATGAGGCTTCACCTGAAGTCTGACTTTCATCAGGCTTTCTGAGGAAAACCTGCTACTTGTCCCTCTTCCTCCCCTTCACGGATTTATTCTGCACCTCTTCAAAAGAACCATAGAATACCTCAAGTTGGAAGGGAGCCATAAGGATCATCAAGTCCAACTCCCTACTCTTTGCAGGACTATCTAAAACTAAACCATATGACTGAAAGCATCGTCCAGATGCTCCTTGAACTCTTACAGGCTTGGTGCTGTGACCACTTCCCTGGGGAACCACATTCCAGTGACTGACCACTCAGAGAAGAACCTTTTCCTAAAGTCCAATCTGAATGTCCTCCGAGGCAGCTTCATACTTTTTCCATGTGTAAAAGTCCAATTTCATAACAGCAGCTAAAACAAAATTAAGATTTATAGTGAATATATACAAGAAAATGGGAGCAGTTGAAGAAGAAAAGAGAAAGCACACTGCCCAGTAGGTGCATATGCCTTGGAGAATTTCCAAAGTCCAAACTCAAGAATGCATATTCTGACTTTGAAAAGGCATCTTTTTCTCCACATGCTTGTTCTTTCCAAACCAGCTCTAGATCATGGGAAGAAAAATACACTGAAAAACAGGTATTTGCCCTCAAAATTCCTTCTAAACATAGATGAATAAACTTAGAAAAAGAGAGAAAATAACCTGCATATATTTTGTCTATGCTACAAATATTACAGTTAGAAGGATCAGAGTAGTTATAAAAGTATAAAGCATGTTTTTCTTTTTGTCTGTCAGTTACAGACAGTAAAAGATGCTCTCCATGTTAGATCAATACAACTTCAGATATGAACTAACACAAGCTGTACCTTGTATCCGAGGTAGAAATAGTCTTCCTGAGCTGAGACTGAGGGAAAGAAAAAGAAAAGAAGAAAAGTCGGATCAAGACTCAAGACAACTTTTAGTCTGAAGAAGGCAGAAAGAAGAAAAAGATACACTGAATGCAGAAATAAGAGGAAGAGGTCTAAAGACCCCAGCTCTGGAAGTACTGATGTAGTGTTTAAAAAATTTAACAAAAAAATTATTATTTTTAAGATTTAAAGAAGATTATGTATAACACACTAGTGAAGATGATCAAACTTAAAGCAAGGAATCTTACATCCACTACGTAGACCCTCTTTGATATGCTGTTTAGAACCAACAATGCACAAGTACTCTCATCCTTGAAATAATCATGCAGAAATTGCACAGAATTTACCTTCCTATTGCTGCTTGCATTTGTGTTTGTTCTTGGGGAATTTTTAATTCTTCACATATCAACTGGCATGATATGCTCTTTGATTTCAGGAAAGAGGTTTCAGATTAAATAATGACCATACCTACCAGGAAGAATTACCATTTGGTTATAATAAGTGGCAGAGAAATAGCTTCCTGCTCTTTATTTTTATATCACAGTTTTCATGTGGCTATTCATAAGGGAGATGTAAGATATATTTTACACCATAGGATATTTCAAATGTTAAACTACAATGTAGTGTTACGTGTGCACATAACATATAATAAAATTAACTTAAAGATATGAAATATATTGCTTAAAATTTGAAAATGTACCTACATGATTAAAAGCAATATGAAGTACTGTGTAAAGTATCTCTGTCTTTCGGAGAGATCTTTTTATCTAAGCACAAAATGAATTGCAAATAGTTGATGATACTAAGTATATTTAACAGTTTTATTAGTTAATTATGTAATGGGTGTATAAAAAACCTACTATTTATCAATCCAGTTAATGCAAAGGATAGTCACAAGAGCCTAAGTTCACCACTGCTGAATGTCAAACGTACACATGCAGATTAACACAGAGAATGATGCAACTACTGTACAAGTGAAATAGAAGTAAATCTAGAAAAGAGTTGTTTGCATCTGTTTTTTACTAGTCTATTAACTATTACTGCCTCTTGATGCTGAAGCAAAACAAACAAATCCAGAGGCTTTCTATTATTGGAAGATTACTTAAACAGAGAATTGCAGAGAAAATATGGATGAATTTCAAATAAATGTTAATTTTTAAAAGGCTACTTTGGCCAACCCATCAGAGTGCTGGCAAAGAGGTTGAGGTTTTGACCAGTTTTCAGAGCTTCACATTTTCATAATAGTGCACTTCAAGATAACTAATTAATGGGAGGAGATTCTCATGATAGCTCAACCAAAGTCATTAAGAGTATATCTGAAGAGTATATCTTATTACAAAACCTGCTGTAGCGCAGATGGTTTGTAAAAAGACTTTTCCAGGGACTAGACAGAAACAGAGGTAATGTCACATAGCACTGTAAATTATGAGAAGGGATGAGACTCAGATTCCAGCTGGACATTTCAACTGTTATGAACAACATGGCTTGCTTTCTGACTGCCTCTTGGCTCATCTCACATGCTTTGCCAGGAGGAGACGTAAGGCCATATGGCCTGTCAGGCACTGCTCTGTCGTACCTTTTGCAGTGACTCCTGAAACTGAAAGAGATTCTTTAACACTGCAATTAAGTACAAGGTAGCTAACTCATACTAATAAAGGGCAAGTTATCTCATGTTATGTCCATTTAAAAGATCCGACAATGGATTTCTATCACAGACTAGCAGATGAGCTGTATTTTCACCTCTTGATAGATTGTTTATATTCCTATACTTGGAAAGAATATTTAGCTGGCTATAAAACTTCGTTAAGAAACATTATACTGTAAAATTTGTATATCCAGAATGTATAAGATTTTGCTCTGTAAGTTATATAAATATTCTCTGAATTGACAAGTAACTGACTTAAAACAAGGGAAAACATTAGACAATAGTAATTTTTAATAGAAAATTCCATTTAAGGTTCAAAAACATTTGAAAAAATCTAAGTTATGAAAGTAATTTAGCACAAAAATTACAGATGCTGTGTTATTTTTTTTATTAGAAAATGAAGAGGGAGTGAATTAATTTTAAGTTAAAAACCTTTGCTGCAATAAGAAGAGCCTGATTAATAACAAAATGCCCCAAAAGAAGATTTTAAGCTATTACACATTCAGTCTGAAGTTCAATATGAAATACTCCTGTTCGTACATCACTGCAAAAGCTGGACTACTAAATCATTTCGGTATGGTAGAAGTGAATTGCCTGCGTTTCTGATTTCCACACATTAAAGTGGTTTTAAGGACCAAAATCTGAGATTTTTCAGTCTGTAGTTTAGCTAAGGAATGCAAATTCAGAGAATACTGAGAAATTGAAAACTCATTTATCTGACTTTGGTTTTGCAACATATCTTATTAAAAATATTAATAATCCTACTGCACCATAGTGGTTACAAGACCAATTGCTTTAATATGAAAATCAGAGTAGCAGAGAGTTTAATATATTTTGGATTTTTGGAATTTGAATGTAGTTTGGGACTACAAGTAAGCAAATCTCCCTGTAAGGGAAAGGAGAAAGGTTTTATTTTATATGTTGCTGACAATTAAGTTCTGATCCATATTTGCCCCGTTGAAGGGTAGAAGCAGCTAATGAGGGACTGTAAAACAACACCCCTTCTCTCCACATTACCCTACTATCAACAATACAAGAACCATATAGATAAGGGAGACAGGAGTTGAGCCCTTTTGTTTCCTTTTCATGCTGCTAGGAAAGGGTATATATGGGTATGACCACTCAGAAACTACCCTCTTCCTGCAACACTTGGGAGAAAAGTTCTTACATTTGAGGTTACTACGTATGCAAAAAAAGTTTAAAAATACAGAAATATTTTTTGTGCATTGTTACGTAAGCGTGTTATTACTTCCATTGCCGTAATGGATACTTATTTGAAGTCCATAATAATCTTAAATAAGTAAATGTCTGACAATAGATATCACAGATTTAGAGCAACCCGCACACAATATTGTTACAAGTTTTACCACGGACAATTCTAAAAGCAAGAATGCTTGAAAAGTTGTCTCTTGCTTCAGATCCTCTTTAACGTCCAAATGTTGCAAAGGGAACAGGAAAAATTTAGGTAATAAGTTACTTTGATCAACTCCAAAGTGAAGAGGTAGTAGGATGTGTTACCTGGTAAGGTATCAGTAGATATAGGCACAGGTGATTGGCTTATGTGATATAGGTAAGAATAATGAAGGGGACTATTTCCATTCCCACAAGGTTACATACCTGTAGTTTCTAATGTCCAATAGTTTCTGCACAATACCCCATGTACTCTTGGTGGAACACAGTAGGTAAGCAAGCACATTTTTAAGAAAAAAAAATCTTGAATACACAACACAAATTTTGTGGTAAATGGATGGAAAATGTCATCAAGTTTGACAACTTATTTCAATAGCTATATCTTTTAGTACTTTTATCAGTCTTTACCAGTGCAGCAATTGAAAATTATACATCTGCCTGCTACTTTCAAAAAGTAATTGCAAAAGTGTGATATAACTTTCATTGGTATTCAAATAATTTTTCTCAATTTGCATGCCTCTAGAGATCTCGGGGGGTAGAGTTACAGGTTCATGAGCTTTCTAAAGCTGTGACTTGTACAGCTCTGGACCTCTAGTTATGATTGTCTTAAAGAGCCCAAAGCTTAGCAAAGATGAAGTGCATATCTTTGCACATTTCAGATATCCCCAGGGATCTTTATGAATGAAAAGGGTCAAGCAATAGCAGAAATACCTGCCAGAAGCAATTATTGTAGAAAGAAAAAGAAAAAATAAAAAACAAACCCTCTTGAAAAAATGAGAAAGTTGGCAAAGTAATAATAAAATCTGAAGATGAAGTTACTGTAAGTGCACATGTGGGTTTCAAATGTCTCCTTTCAGTCATATTTAAATTTTGATTCCTTTAGCGCTTGTCAGCCTAATGTACTCCCTTCAAAAACAGGCAGAGGTATATATGATCTGTACAGACAGCATGGAGACAACAGATGTCTGGCTTGAGGTGGGCAAATATTGTGCATTTCTAAGATAGGTGGAAAAGAAGTAGATCTTTTCCTGTATAGCTCTAAATTATGTAAACAAGGACTAAACAGAGAGAAAAGGTTGTGTCAAGGTAATTCAGCAGAATGCATAATGCAAAGGGTATTACAAAGTAAGGGTTGGGAGGGGAGAGATGTGATTACTTGTCCTTACCCAGCTTAAATACAAAAATCAATGGATAGTTATCTTTACATCTTTATTCTGCAGATGTACTTCATGTCTGTTCTACTTCTGCTCTGTTGGTCTTAAATGGCATGTCTAAAAACTGAGGGCTGTGGAGACTTTTTGGAGATCCAGATACAAGCTTGGCAGTTTCCTGACCATATGTCACTAATAGACCAGAGTACAAACCAACATTTCTAGCTCACTTGGTACAGATCCCAACAGAAAGTATTGCTACACCTGTGACTTTCTTTCCATAGAGTTTTCCGTGTCAGTATAAATACATTGTACTGTAAAAATGGATGCACGCTTGGTATTGTAGTACCTGGAGCCATGACTTGACTTTACATCATTTAAATTGAATCATTCAGTACTTTTTTTTTTTTTTTAATATACTTTTTCTTAACTCTTCCTAGACTAGGATGTGTTCCAAGATGTCTTAATGTTGCACTTCACAGAAATGTTTTGTCTTTCATAGTCACAGAATTAAATACTTGTTATCAAGGATTTCACTAGAGGTTTCCATCTCCATGGGTGATCACCCCACTTCTTTACATTAATCTATCTTCCAGTTACAGTTTTAATTAGATGCTTTTATGGCTGTTTTAGTCTTGCCTGGCACAACTCCAAATACTATAGAAAGAATTTTTAGTTATCCTAAAATTTTACATGACCAGCAATGTGAATGTCAAAGACAAGAGACTAGACTAGCCTATATATTGCCTTGTAACATCACTTGTGTCCTGTGAAATGCAGATAAAATGACAATGATACATACATGACATGTATAAGAAGCACATTATCACCTATCTGAATGCACAGGCATCCTTGTTTCTTTTCAGAATGCTTCTGGCATGCATATAAATTTGTAGGGTGTTTTGGTTTGGTTTTTTTTACTATTATTATTCAACTTTTCAAACAAGTTAACAGATAAGAACTTTGAAAAGTTTTTAACTACATTTTTTTTTCCCAAGGCATAATAATTTTTTTATTCTAGTATAAAAATGTTTCTTCTCATTGCTTCTTCCACTGTTTATTTTAATGTTTCATTGAGCAGCCACACACACAGTTGCTTCAGCATGTAGCACCAGTGAAGAGACAAAGAACATTTTTGAAGAAGGTAGGGACTTTTCAGAGCATATTTACAGCTAATAGGAAAAAAATATTTTCAGGTATCAGCAAACCTGCTATAGAAAAGTCCCCTCCCCTTCTCTCAGCAGATGTTTCCATGCTTTTACCTAGGCAAAAATAAAAAAAAATGTCTTTCTCTGCTCTACCTTACCCAACAAAAATTTTTAGAAGGAGGACAGGAATAATACATTTTGAATTTTGGGTGCCTGTTAATTTTTTTGATATCCAATAGTAGAATGTTCAGGCTTTTACTGATTGTACTGGTAGCTATGAGTGCGTTTACTAAGTAAGAAATATTAAATAATAAATAAGAAAATAAGGAAAATTTTGGTATACATTAAATACTGTATGAAGACTTTATAAAAATAAAGTAAATTTTTATATTAATATAAGAAAGAATAAAGGCCATATAGCCATTGAAAAAGAAGAGGAAGATAAAGTATAAGAAAGAATGTAAATACAATATTGCAATTTAGCAAACATCCACTCTCCAGACACTCTGCACCAGATGCACACCAAGAGGCTTACAGGTATTCACTCTAATGATGGTAACATAAAAACACATGTTTTCTTCAGGCCTTTATGTTTTTAGAATATTAACCTCTAGTGTGATGCCTTAAAGTAGGTCAGTCTCAATACACTCAT